>NC_084977.1:18395214-18472714 GCF_963691925.1 Scomber scombrus | reverse complement strand
AAACACACACGGGGCACATGCGAACACATACACACACTCCCTGACTTCCATAACTCCATATTGTTTTCAAGCGCCAAGGGTGGAACCTTCTTCCCTCTCTGTCTCTCTCTCCCTCCTTTCCCTGAGTGCCGGTGCTCGGCCGGCCGCAGGGCTGAGGAATGTGTGAGAGCCATGTGTCAAATCCCCAGACTGTGGGAAAGTGCTGCTCTCTGCTGAACTCCCTCCTCCCTCCCTCTCTCCTTCCCTCAATGCCTCCCTCCCTCGCTCTCTCATTTCGTTGGACTGCTCTCCAGGCGAGCGCCCTGCCCCGCTCCAACCCTGTGCAAGTGCGTGTGTGTGTGTGTGTGGTGTGTGTGTGTGTGTGTGTGTGTGTGTGTATGTTTATGCGCGTGCCTGCTGCCTGCCTTACAGCACACAGGAAGTGAGCGGAGAGCGTCTGCCAGCGGAGCTCTGCTTGGAACTGCAGCTTCCTGCAGACAGTTTCTATGCCAACACCAAGCCCTCCATAACACACACACACGCGCACGCACACACACAGGCAACCTCCTCAACTCCTTGTCAGTAACGCCAAGACGCCCCGAGAAGAGGGGGCTGCTCTTTCCCTCCTTTTCTTTGTGTGTTTATCTCTGTATCCCATTCCCCTCTCTCTGCCTCTTCCTCTTCAACACAAACACTGACATCTTCTCTCTCTCTGTGAACACTGCTTTCATCCCTTTGAGGATCCAGAGCTGTGGCAGCTCTCTGAATTTCTCTGATGCTTGCCAACAAGCCAGATAGTTACCTCAAATAACAAATTGTTCAGCATAAAACTATAAATCTCCCCAACATCAAGTCTACATTATCCACCATCCTCCTCTCGATAGGAAATTTACTTGGCAAACAGAAAATTTGCACATAACAAATAATATTACTTCCATGTTGTGTCTGTGCACGCTCTGAGTTTACAGCCTGTCTGGTCACTCTCCTCTGATGTCTTCACCCCTTTAATTCTCTCGGTCTCTTCCATCCCGTCCGTCTCAAAGCAGAACCAACAGCATTTTTTTCTGGTATTTTCATCTGCATACTTATTAGATAAATACTCAACTGCTACCCCCATAGCTGTTATCTTTATTGTTTTGCGTCATGTTGTCCTCTAGCTGTTACTGTCTGTGTTGTGTATGCTGCTGTTGTCTTGGTCACAGTTCCCCTGACAGACACTTTTAATCCTCATAATGTATTCAAGATGATGTGAACAGCTGTTAAGGGAAATAATTTCTGCACAACTTATAATAAACATATTTACCAAATTGCTGTTGTGTTGCTATTATTTTTGCCACATTTTTCCATGTTTTTTCCTATTTGGATACTCTTTGGAAAGATATTCTTTTTATTGATGTATGAGGAGAGGAAGTGAAATTTTGTTTTTATCTCGTTCCATGTGCAGCGTGAACACTGCCAGCCTTCACTGGAGAGCCAGATTTATCCATGCTTGTTCGCTTACACAACCAGTCAAGACTTTACTCAGGTTTTACCTTGCTTGTCTGTGTTTTTGAATCTTTGTCCTGTGAGCAGGTTTTACAGAACAATATTTCTGTCGATCATCCCATGCTCCTCCGCAACAGGGCCTAAAAATACACTCCTCACACCTGCCGTACTTCACCCAGCCTACCCACATGTCGTAAAACATGTCTGCTCAGACAGACACACACTTTCTCTTTCACACACAGTACTGACTTAAGCAGTCTTCAGCCCTCATGATCTGTCTTCCAGCTGGAGGAAGACGAGCAGATCTGCAGTTTCCTGTCAGTGACATCCAGAGTGTCGCAAAATGAAGATGACCTCTGGTCATTGCTCTCCAGTCTCTACACCTTCTCAGCCGCTAATGACATAATGTATTCAGTGAGATTATACTAATATATATTCTGCTGAATAGTTGCCAATTTTGATCTTGTTTCCTTGTGTACTTTTTGGACACTAGAACAGTATTAATAATAGTGCAAGAATTTGGGAACAAAAAGACAGCTGTATTTCTGTTAAGCTGCAAAAATGGTGTGCCACTTTCTAAAGCCTGTTTTCCGTAATATAATAAATCAAACAAACCACACACACACACACACACACACACACACACACACACACACACACACACACACACACACACACACACACACACACACACACACACACACACAGCTATCCTGAGTGCAAGCCAGGCGCCAAGAGCAGATCCTCAATTCGTCCAAATCTCCCTTCTCCATATCAACGCAGAGACTGCGCCAAATACCCCCACAGAAATAAAATACAAATATCCCTGGGAGAGAAAGAGAGAGAGAGACAGGAGGAAGAATACTGTGTGTGTGTGTGTGTGTGTGTGTGTGTGTGTGTATGTGTGTGTGTGTGTGTGTGTGTGTGTGTGTGAGAGATACCAATGCAAGTCTAAGGATGGGTGCAATTTAACTGAACCAGTGAGGAGAATAAGTGGCCATGGGTTTCTCTCACACACACACACACACACACACACACACACACACACACACACACACACACACACACACACACACACACACACACACACACACACACACACACACACACACACCCCTGGCTCTCTCTGATGGCTGAATAAGCTGACTCTGTGCCATATTGGTTTGGGCCTCCCCCTCCTGTGTTAGACCTTGTTAGCCTGCCAGCCCTCAGTCTCATTCCCACACTCGCATATCTGGCTCTATGGCTGGGTCTGGGATTCCCCCTCCACACACGCACACACGCACACGCACACTTCCATCCTAATCAACTTGGGGTGGTTATTCCCTTTTTATTTGACCCTTTTCTTCAGCGCTTGTTCTTCCCATCCCGAACTGTGATCACCCATCTCCCCAGTCTTTTCCCACACACAGAGTCTCTTCTTGTTACTCTGAGTCATGGCGAGACAATATAGATGGACAGCATTATGGTTTCTTTTGGGTTCTTTAACATTCATGTTTCAGTTCATCAGAGACATTCTTTAAATCTTCGGCCTACTGTGTTCATAGCAGTAATGGCCCTACAGCATATTATTTCTTAAAAATAATAATTTTCTAATTTGATTTTTTTCAGTTTTAGTTTTGTTTGTACAAATCCACATTTTACTAATATCAATTATTCTCAGAGATTTTAAATTAAAAAGGGTACTGTGACAAGTTTCATCTCCATGAAGTTCTGTTTTTTATAGTTTCGTTGTCTTCTTGATTATGGTGAAATCTAATGTTCGTGCTGGTTATCTATCCACCTCTTCTGTTAATTCCAAGCAAACTCCAGTTGTAACTGTCGTTAAGTATTATATCCCTTCCTGGACGCCCTGGTGGTCTAATAGTTGAAGTACATACCACATAATCGTAATGTCCACGGTTCAACTCCCGGCCACAGGACCCTTGTTGCATGGCATACTCCTCTCTGTCTCACTGTGCTTCCTCTCTTTCTCCATCTGCTGTCAAATAAAAGGCAGAAAGCCAAAAAACATCTTAAAAAAATACACAGATCCTTTCCTGTCCTGCCTTGGATGTTTTCCCTGTTTAAGAGCTTCACCGGGTGTTGAGAACAGCAAATGTCAACGCTTAGTAAGCGATAGAAAAGCACAATGGACATTTATATTAATCTGTCATAGTGTATGACATTTTGAGTAAAAAGGACTTTGCAGTAACTATATTACCTATAATCGATCAATATGGGTGTAAAAAAATGACTTTAGGTTGTGCTGTGGGGAAAAATTATCCCATTTGCAGACATTTGTGTTTGAGACACATTGCAAACCACGAGGCATCACTGAAAAATAAAAAAGCAGTCACCTTGTGTCATTCTGTGCTGTGTTGCAATAATATAACAGCCAATCAAGGTCCTAAACCCTGTGCTGTTTTTGGAATAATTTTTGTGATGTTTGAAGACTTTGACTTGTTAGTTGAATCACACCTTTTATATACAGTATCAGTGGCTTACAGTTGTTTGGCATCAGTTGCCTTGTTAAAGGGTTAATTGGCATGGTGAATAATTGAATGAGTTGTTTCCTTCTACTCCCTCCATTACTGCGCTGTACAGTATGCACTGACTGATAAGACGATACACACCCAACATACCGCTGAATGACGAGATGATCTCTTCCACTCATAACAATCACTGCTGGTCTTACTGGAAGAAAGATAAAGTCCCTGTTAGTCAGACTCTGTGTGGGACATGTTTGTGGTTTTGACAATGATCAAGAGATGGAGTATAGGTTACAGTCTCTTACTTTTACTTTATCTGAAGATCCAGAACAGCTGGCAAGGTTATACATCTGCAGGAGACTGATGGAAATTGATGTGATTATTTCTAAGAAAACAAAAGAAATGTAACCGCATATCATTAGACTAGTGTATTAGACACACTGCATTTTATCAGTGCCACGTTGGACAGGATGGGAGGATCAGTCAATATTACAGAAGAACAGAAACATGGCAGCCCGTCATTCCCACCGTCCACGTGCTCCAACAGCACTGAGCTCATTAATTAAGAAAAGTGTTTGCATTGATGAGTTCTATAAAATAACTATATTTGTATTATCTTTTTAAGACAAACTCCTGTGTACTTAACAAACACCAAAAATCATCTATAAAGAGTAAAACTGGACTGCAGGCTCCATTAAAGCCCACTTAGTGGCCTTGGTGAGGAAGCTCGGCTTTATAGCGCTGTGAGGGTCAAGAGAGGGCAGATGATTAACAACCCGCAAAGGGCTGGACATGCTCAAACACCAGTAAATAATCTGCAGAACAGAGTTTAAACAATCTCGGTTTCCACTGCAATCCATTAATTGGACATTAAATCATGACATCATAGAAATAGCTGAGATATTTCAACTTATCTATTTGGGGGAGGCAGGTGAGGTCTGTGTGGGCAGCTCAGCACAGAAACTTTTCTCTACAAGCTGAGGTCATGCTGGTTGTATGACGATGAGGTCAAGGAAACAGGAGAGTTATGGCTGGTCATGTACCATTTTATATGGTCTGAAGTTACCACTATTATGTCAAGCTAGCAGACTGCTTTAGCTGTGATTTGGACCCAAAGCAATTATAGCGTTCATTGGAATGGTTAGTGTGCAGTTATAGCTGAACTGACAGCCCTGACAGACTTGCAAGTGGAAATATCTAATAATTTAAGATGGGTGGTGAGGCAGAAAGGTGAAGACAAGGCGGCACTGAAGAAAGCAGTAGGGTTGGGTGAGGAGAAACAGAGAGGGGAGGAGGTGCTGGAGAGGGGAAAGGGAGGCACCGTGGTCATCTTATCAGCTCTGCGAGCCGTGAGTGATCTAAGTGGGCTAAGAGAGGAGAGGAGGGCCTCTGTTGTGCCCTGTGATCCAAGACTGTGCTTTATGGCATGCTCCAGATCTCTATCAGTGTGGGAAAAGTCTGGAAGGCTAGAGGAACTGTGCTTGTGTGTATATGTGTGTGAGTGTGTCTGCGCACATGTTTGTTTGGTTTGCATGCAGTTTCTGCCACTAAAGCAATCAAGAGGGTTAAGGCTTGTATGTTTAGAGACTGTGAGTGTGTGTGTGTGTGTGTGTGTGTGTGTGTGTGTGTGTGTGTGTGTGTGTGTGTGTGTGTTGTGTGTGTGTGTGTGTGTGTGTGTGTGTGTGTGTGTGTGTGTGTGTGTGTGTGTGTGTGTGTGTGTGTGTGTGTGTGTGTGTGTGTCTGGCTGCTGTGGAGCCTGATAAGGACTATAAACACCATCCAACAGCAGGCGGGCAGGTTCACCCACACTGGATGATAAGACAGAACTTTGACCCTTCACAAATCTAACCGACCATTTAATTCACACACAGACACACACACACAGACACACACACAGACACACACACACACACATCGTTAATATCCTGCCATAAAGTAAAACATGCTTCTGTGTGTCGCAATTAAATCTAACGTCACTGCCATTCCATCGCTTAAAACCCTGAAACAGATATCACTCACAGGGAGCTCCAGTCACATGAATGCCTGAACGGCTGTAAAACAGACTGATCACTCGTTAGTAATGTCCTGTGCTGAGGGTTCCAGACTATTAGCGATCCTTCATGCCTGCTGACTTTAACTGCCATCAAAGGATGCTCACACTGCATGATTTCACCGAGTGAGGCCTCCTAAAGGCAAACAAAAACTATGAGTACATGAGCGCAGACACACCCACTTACCAAGCACTCTCTCCTCTCTAGATGCCAGCTGAGTGATGCAGACGCTGTCGTGCCTCAATAAACCTGCAGTGGGACTGTGGGGTGATGAGGTCACGGCTAAATCGGTGGCAGGTTTAGCTATTAGTTGAGTCACAGATGAGTTCATAAGAGAGGCGCACTCCATGGGGTCACTGGGTAAATCATCCCCCATTTCACCAATTCATTCGGCTGTACTGATGCACACAAACACACACACTGACGACAGAGACACCCACACTCATGCAGACACCAGACTCCATGGTGACACACTCCATCAGGGCCACTGTGAGTCACCTGTGTAGCCTGGTAGACAAGCAGCCTGAGGCGAGGCGACACGAGATGTGTGTGTGTGTGTGTGTGTGTGTGTGTGTGTGTGTGTGTGTGTGTGTGTGTGTGTGTGTGTGTGTGTGTGTGTGTGTGTGTGTGTGTGTGTTGTGTGTTCTGGATGTCTGGCTCCAGTGATATCATCATTAGGAGACAGCGAGGGCTGAGCTGTCTGATGGACGGCACACTCCACCCCCCCTCTGATCTGACCACCCCTCACCTACACAGCCATCACTGCACTTCTTCATAAAATCATGACAGAACAAAGAAATGGATGAGGGGAAGCAGGGAGGGAGTAGCAGGGGAAAAAAAGAAGGTAAGGATGGTGCAGAAGCAGCCAGGTCGTGGCCTGGTGTTACGCCAGCCTCTAGACACATCCGTGGGGAGGAGACCTGGCCTGCTTTTGGCAATCAGCAGCCACTTACACACTAAACTAGGAGTGGACACAAACATTAAACAGCCATTACATCAATAGTATGGATTGGCCGCACTTTAAAGGTGTACTTATCATCTGCTTTATGACCAACCATAACCATGATAAATTGCAGCTCTAGTAAATTTAGATTTCTCTGCTGCGGGTAAAGAAGGAGACAGAAATATAACACAGGAAACTGCACTCAGTTTTATCTGTGGGAATTTTAATCTGGTATAAAAACTAAATTTACACATAAGAACTTTATTACAGCAAAGAGAAAACCTTTGATTAATTACTAAATTACTGCCAGGTGGTAGGTTATAATTTTAATTAAATTTAAGCAACTATGTACAAATGAAGCATAGCGAAAGTTCAGACAGGAAGACCATCTTTTTTGTATGCTCACGTATAGTTTGATTTCTCATTGCTCAGTCATTCTGATCCTTCTCACAGCTCACTGATCTCTCTCAAAGCTCATAATCAATCAATCAATCTATCAATCTTTATTTGTATAGCTCCAAATCACAACAAAGTTATCTCAAGGCACTTTACACATAGAGCAGGTTCTAAACCGAACTCTTCAGGTTTTAATTTTAAAGAGACCCAACATTCCCACATGATCAAGCACTTAGCGACAATGGCAAGAAAAAACTCCCTTTTAACAGGAAGAAACCTCAGGCAGAACCAGGGCTCAAGGTGGGCGGCCATCTGCCTCGACCGGTTGGGGTAGAGCGGAGAGAGAGCAAGAATAGGAGAGAGAGAGAAGCACATAGAAAATAAACAATGAAGCTAGAAGGTCCTAAAGGAGAGTTTTTCCTTGCCACTCTCACCAAGTGCTTGCTCATGGGGGAATGTCGGGTCTCTTAAAATTAAATTAAAGAGCACGGTTTAGACCTGCTCTATGTGACAGTGCCTCAATATGACTTTAGTTGTGATTTGGCACGAGATAGATTGATTGATTGAAGTCAGCAGCCTCCACCACCAGTGTCTGGATTCCATGGGGGATCTATCTTGCTGCTGCTCAGGACTGACTGACGTCCTTCGATTCAAAATTCTCCCTGCAGAGTCCAAGCGCCAAAGTCTTTGACAATACCTAATCATCAATATTATCTGTGTCATAAACAACTCTTTTCACTTCATTATTTTGTCTCTTGACTGAACTCTGCATTTCAAAGTATATTGTTTCAAAGTTATAGTTTATGTAGCTATGTTGAGGTCACATCAGCAAACTGCATCTCAGCTTTCTGAAGGCTGAGAAATCTTGTTTCTAACTTTACAACATCTCTGAAACGCTGCACACTAGCATGTGTGGGGACAGAGAGCTATAATTGGTGCAGGTGCACCTCATTGCCTTGATTTCCCCCACAACTCCGTCCAATCCTTTACTCACAATTAAAACATTGTTTACGCTTTCATAGGGGTGTGTGTGTAATAATTAGTTTGAGTAACAGTAGTATTAAAATAGAAATATGGTGAAGCTGCACAGTGGCAGTACAACACCTCGACCATGCAGGTATAAGACAAGTCATCAAGACTGAAAGTTAGACTTCCGTAGGTGTACTTCATTTTTTCAGCCTTGACTAATCTTTGTCTTTTCATCAAAGACACACAGACCCCTATCTGGGGCAACACACTAACTAACTATATGATAATTTATGCCAAAACTATTATTTCTTGTATCAAGAAAGCTGTATGTCCATCTGTAAGATCAAAATGATCTTTAATGTTGCTGTGTCATCCTGATTTTTTTCCTATTTTCACTACTATTTGGAATGTGTGGATAATGAAACAAACCTGACAGCTTTGCATGAAATCATAGCAGCCATGTTTCCTACTACTGGTAGACATTACATACAAGAAATGACTGTAGCACTGTGCATAATAATAATAATACATTGCATTTATGCAGAACTTTCAAAGATGTTAAAATCAAATTATGATCTTCTTACTGATTTATTATCATTAAATACATTTCCAGCTACTAGCCTTGTTGGAGAAGGCTCTGCAGTGATATTACCTCTTCACATGATCTCAGGTCCTGACCGCCTGCATCACAACACCCAAACACATGACCAGAACGTATTGCCTTTGGCCACCATTGGACCAAATGTCAAACTGCCAGAGGAAGACCATTAAGTAGCCACACGGGTCACAGGACTAGGCTCATCATCTTAACGCTCATTACCACACGTTACTACACACAAAACCTCTGCCTATTACTTTACCATGAAATTTAGGTCAGCTGATGCACCATTACTGTTTGAGGTGTCTGAATAAAGAATAGCTGGAATGAATGCTGCTGCACTGTAGAGTTTCCATATACATTATCTAGCATGTCACTGGGCTAAAGAGGTGTTAATGTATTTCACACCTTGCGGCTAAAGGCAGTGGTTTGAGTCACAGCTTCCCTCCACAAACAGTAGCACCCATCTTCTCTGCTGAGGCATTGTTCACCTCAATGAGGCCCTTGTGCTGCACAGCAAGTGAAGATAGGAGGCTGTTTACACCTCTGTCCTCACCCAGATTTTATAGTCCTCATCTCATGCTGAAATGAGTTAAGAGGGTGGTGTCAAAACAACACTAGATTTAACGTTCTTTCTTCACAAAAGTCAGGTGATTTTTTTTCAGTAGTTCACATTTAAATACAAAGTCAGCTGAGAGGCACTGAGACAAATGGGGAGACTGTCTATGGGCGGCAACAATGTGTAAGGTGAAGGTCACATGACCAACAGAGGCAACACTAACTACTTTTTATAGAAAATGGAAAACTAATAAACCACCTTCTATGCTTTTCTTTTCTTCTATTTATATTTAGGTCTTACATACAAAACAATAACTTGTGTCTGTGATTCTAATATAATTCAAATTTCACATGTAAAAATTAAGATTTTGCTAAAAAATAAACTGGACCTAAATACAGACTGACCCAAACTCCAAATTGTGACATTTCACCATTTATGAATAAGCAGTCAATGCAAATATCAATTATTTTTACTCCCTTCAATATACAAGTTACAGATCTGATCAATCACTGAATTTTCATTTGCTGCTGGGCCAACAAAACCAAAAACTTTGTTCAAAAAAGCCTTTTGGAGTATCAAATAGTGAAAGTATAGCTCAAACACAGCACAGTGAAATGAAAACATACGTCAATTTAATACTGTCATGCAATAGTAAACTATTAGATAACAGTGTAACAATAACTTGTTGGCATTAAGCACAGGGTATAGATAATTGTGGTCCCCTAGACTCTCCAGGGCCAAATTCTGTATAACTCTGGGCTCACAGTCCATTTTGTTACCTGTATATTATTAAACTGTCTGGGTTCAGTGGTTGTTATTAATTTAAAACATGGCAACTATTATTTTAATTTAAAGTGAGCTTCTGACCAATCTAAGTACTTAAAAACATGATAAGGTCATTTCATTTTATATTTAAATGGTTAGGCATGACAACTGTAAGACTATATATCATGTGAAAATTGAAAAACTTCTAAAGCTACAGCTTCTCTTTTCTATAAGCTGCTCAACATTTGTCAACAGGCTGAACAATTCACTCCAAAAAGTAAATACACCGAAATCCACTTCTTCATTAAAGCTCATCTTCAGGCAAGTATGCAAATCCATGCAAACACCAATCCAAAGAATACTTGTTGAGACACAACGAGTCAAGGCCCAAACAGTCAGCCTTTAAAGCACAAACGGCAACAGTCGATCAAACATCAAACAACCCCATTTGACATCTTCCAACCTCAATCCCTGTTGGACAGAGTTTGCTGTCTCCATCTAAACTCATTTTAGACAAAGGAGAGCGACAGAGTGGCAGAGAAAGCAGAATGTTGACAAAGAGGATGGAGATGGCAAACACCTCGGTGAGCAGATTGGCTCATGTCCCACATCTGCCCTTCATACTGGGGCTGCCAGTGTAGCAGATTTGAAGAGGGATCGGGGTCGTTCTCAAGTGGGCTGAGGGCAAGCTGAGGTCTCTGTGCTGACATACAGAGTGATTAAAAGCTTGGAATTAAGGGGACAGCAGCGGACATCAAAACAGAGAGAGAAACCTATCTATGTGGGGGAATCAGGAGGGTGAGATTAGGTGTGTCCTAAGTAAATGTGTGTGGTAGTGGGTGTTTCAGCCCCACACCCCTCCAACACTGAGAGTGAAACAGTGCACTTTGCTAATTCCAACAATCAAAAGACCTCCCTGAAAAAAAAGGGACACTGGACCCTTTTAAAAAGGTAGCAGTCGCTCTGATCCTATATCTGTTCTCCGTACCAGATTGTATTGAAGACATTAACATGCAAATATCTGCTAAATTCAGCTCTGTCCGAGGCTGAACAGACCTTTCACAGTCCTATGTAACAGCATAATATGGCAGGTCAGGGAGGAGTAATCCACACACACAACTGATACCACCAATCCAGCAACAAAGGGTTTAGCAAACCCAGAACGAACGCAAACCAAAACTAGCCGATACCTTTAGCAACTGGACAGATCTACAATAAAACTACTCATAACTTCGATTTGTTTTCCTTACTTTTGCCTATTATACATGTTAAATGATAAGCATCTCTTTACTAAATCCCAGCTCTCAATTTACCAAATAACTCTTATTTCAAACTTTGATATCAAAATGAATAAATCACAAACACAGAAACAAAACTGACCTAACCTCCCATTTCATCTTAAATGATTTCACTACCCACTAAAAGATGATTTAAAATGTGTTTGGTTGAGGGAGCTCATCTGTTGACTATATTACTTTGAAGGAAAGATTTAAAAAAAAATCTTATTCTCTCTTCCTTTACCTTTAATGATGCCTTCTTGTTATCTAGCCATGCCTCTCAGGGATGCGCCTGCCTCTCAGGCTTTGAAACTAGTCGTATTGTTTCAGGCAAGGTTCGCACTGAGGTTATGGGTAATTGCAAAAGCTGTTTTACATTTCAATCGGTGGTATAATCTCCAAGTCCCCATCTTCCCCAATACAAAAACACTGATATCCCCCTAATTCAGGCATTTAGATGTGATAATGAAGGGATCGGTCTAAAGTTTGCAATATAGCACGAGCAGTTTCACTATTTCTGACAATGCTTTACAAGGTGTTTAGCTACCAATGTATGTCTTAAGACAGTAATGGTTGATGGATTTTTCTGGTGTTTTTAGTTGTTACTCTGGTCTTGCATTTTCATTGCGCTCTCTACTCGAGAAATTGCATCATAATATTTTTTTTTGTCCATTATTTCCAAGAAATCCTTTATCTACGCTCAAACACCTTGTGAAACTTAAAAAAGAACGAGGCTCGTCAGTGTGTTTTCATGTCAGTCTTCTTATATGATGTTCATTTGACACAAGGGTTTGTCTGTCAGTTCCTCTTAATGGCTGACCACTTCTCACGAACTAGAGTAGGCGCTTTCTGACATGGCCCTTGATGCTGAAGGACCCTGGGCTAAATTGGATGGTCGTCCATTGCTCATGTTAGAAGTTTTATTTTTATTTGTGGCTGGAGGAGGGTGACTCTCTTTGAGATTCCTAAAGAACGAACACTTAACAAAGCCTCTTTCTCCTCTCTGGTTTATCGGGGAGTTTCCTTATGACTTTTTCCCCCTCCACCTCAGGCCACAATAAAAGCCCTCCGAGACATAACTAGGGGCCAGGGTGAATTAGCATGGCCACAATGGACAGTGGGCACAGTGGCCCGGACCTCCACACTTTACAGTCTATCAGGCCTGACCAGCGGGGCAACCGCTCTTCCTAAAGACCCACCTCTTTACATTTCTATGGAGCAACTCATTAGCTAAGTAGAATCCCCTCTTTCTTACGGCATCTTTCTTCTTTGTCCGAGGGCCAGTCTTTGTCTTTTCTAAATGATCCCACACAAGGCCCATTTTCTGGTTAATACATATTTACAGCCATGTAAGGTTTTTGTGAGGATCCTGTAGTTTTATTTTGCAGGCTGTCATTCTAGACACCACAAACCCATTACCAAGCTGTTTAAGGTAATTGTTTGACTGTATAGTAGTTCTATTTGTGGAGCTCTTTGAGTCAGAATCTTTAGAGCGGGCAGATGGCTAGACAACACATGCTGGGAATTCCCAGGGACAACCTAATGCATTTGTAAACCTGACTCAAACATTTCTGTTGAAACTTTGGTTGGCAGCTGGATAATGGGTGTACAAGAAAACTGAACCTGCCACATTTAGAGCAATTTTTGGAGAAAGGCTTAGCTACACACATGATCATGTGACAAGCCCTACAAAGACCCAGATGCAGATGTCTTTGAAGTTATAATGTTTAAAACGTAAAGAGAAACCCATTTTAACTATGTTCTAATGTTATTTTTGGTGTGTGTGTGTGTGTGTGTGTGTGTGTGTGTGTGTGTGTGTGTGTGTGTGTGTGTGTGTGTGTGTGTTTACAGTAACCTCCTGGGGGGTAGGGTCACCCAATGTCCTGAGTGAATTAAAGGGGCCAGCTGTGATACTGCCTGAAAGGAACATGGAAGCAGACAAAAGGAGGGATCCCTGTGCTCCCCCAAAAGACAAAAGAGACAGAGACAAGAGGCTGAAACCACACAATCATCTCACCATCTACAATGGCCAAGCTCCTGTAACAAGCAGGATCAGGGGGATCGGCGGTGGGCTAAGCCTGCCGTGGCTACAGGTTGCAGTACAAGCCATTAATTCCACTCTGCTTAGCACACAATTAATTTCACTCTCATGTAGCAGCTCAAAGCTTTCCAATAAGAGGAGGACTAATTCAAAAACCAAGATTAAAAGGTAAGGCAGTAAAGACTCCACTAAGAAGAGCTCTGAGCAGATGCTTATAGACCAAATAACTGAGAGCTGAAGAAGCCAATGATGAGTAAAGTAGAATGGGAAGAGGGTTGGAGTCAAACCCAGTGGCCCTTCATACCAATATAGTATGAACTGTGGCCAGCATTCGCTACTTACTCTGAAATGACTGACGGACTACACCAATTTGTCAACGCATGCAGAGTTCTTCAGTCCTCTTTTTTGTTGACATTGTATGAAAAGATCCTCGGAACTAAGTCAGGATTTGGATGTTATTAAAATCCCAACAAAAAAATGTAACAATAAAGTTAACCAAGCTGAAAAAGGTGCCCCTGCTGACTTTTCCATTTAAGCTAATGTGACCAGAGTTAATGCTCCTATGGGCTTAGTTCAGCCACAAAAGTAGCCAAATGCTGGGGATGGCTAATTGCTGGTGGAGTAAAGCACCTGCCAGAACCTGAGGGAGCTCGGGAACTGCAGAACGTTTTTTGTTTTTTTCCCAAAGCAGAGCCCATGGTACCGGATTAGATCCCTGGAGTGCAGACATCCTCTTGGCTCCCCTTGTCTTGTACCCCAATGGCTATCCTGCAGGGTAGCCATGATTACTGTCTGCAGCCCCTCAAGCCACATAAAGCCAGGTTTCTCACCCAAATTTGGCGGACTGTGCCAAAATGACTCCCACAATATCAGGCATCTGGCATGGGAGACAGAGCAGCACAGAAATTAGCTTATAATACACGAAGAGAGACTGTTAATTGAAATGTGTTGCCAAAGCTGCCTTGTTATAATCAGAGAGGAGTAACGTTGCAAAAGTCTCTCCTTAAACTGAACTCTGCTCTTTCAAACAATCTATAGGATCAAGAAGCAGCACCTAAATTGATTTGTAGTGTGTTTTAGATTGCTCACTATACACAAAAATGTTGAAACAACACGTGCGCCATTGCTCAGTGTGACTGCTGTTAGTCACATTTGAGCTGGGCGCATGTTATATTTTCTTAAACTTGACACTTTTGTCCGAGGCTACTTTCTAAAACTGCATTTAACCTCCACAGGAACAAGAGTTGAATGGTATCAAAAACCGTAAGTTCATTCCTCTCAAACAAACAACTACAAGCATGTTCAGTGCTACAGTGCTACGATTTTTGTTTCAAGGAGGGCATTAAAAGATTAAAGATAACATTAAAGATAAAGATACAAATATGTTGCACGGTCTTTTAAATAGGCAGATTGCCAGTACATCTTTCACAGAAAAAAGTGCTGTTGAAATTTTTCACAAATCCCAATATAAATGTGTGGATCTTGAAAGCTATTCTCTTGAAATGGAAAAAAACAACCTTTTTCCAAAATCTGGTCATTTACTAAGCAACAAAAGCAGTTGGTTTGTAATACATACAAAAGATAGACCAACATGTGGTCTCAATGACTAATATGTTTGGCCAGTGAACTGACTAAATATCAAACTCCAAATTTCAATCAATTTAAACTTAAACAAGTGAAAAAAAAATCCATTGTAGTCATGGCCTAAACATCCCATAGTATTTGCACAATAATTCAGTTTCAGATCACGATGACCTTTCTAACTTATTGAAAAAAATGTTAGGCTGCCATCGGCAACATATTTGTTTGAACATTCATCCATCTCCATACTGTGGCACATACATGAAGGCTGACAATGCTTTGCCTGTGGGCCACAGATAGAGAAGAAAACAGTGACCTGGGTTTAGTTGATGACTAATGCCCCACAACCAATCGATTGCTCAGTGAGGGTCAAAGATAAGAAGCTGGACCCGTTGGCCAGAAGAAGCCTGTGACCCCTCACGCATCCATCTCTGTCCTCATCTGGTCCCGCTGAACGTTTGGTGCTCAGTTCTTCCATTAAGGTCTCCTCCGTTGACAAAGCAGGCAGATGCTGCTATCGGTTGGTCTGTCCAGCTTTGCCTATTAGGACATAATACCACACCCACCTCCCTCTCTCTTCAACTCTATGCAGCTTGGAGACCTTGGCTCATTGCAAAAGACACAGAGGACATTGTACCGAGCTTACATCCCCTTTCAAAGTGTCAGGACCCCAAACTAAACTTCTCCAGAGATGAGTAATGGGATCTACTGGCCCATATTGAACATGCTTTGAAGACAACCCTGGGGTTTTTGAAAAATAACACAATAGCTAATTTAAGTGTTGTGATGTCCAACTATTGGCTTTATTAGAGTCCACATTTTTCCCCATCAGCAGCATCTAATTTATCTGTTTATGTATTAAATAGAAAAAAGTGAAACATATAAATAAACAAACTTTAAAATAGAATCAACAGAAAAGTAGTCTCATGAGGAGAGGCAATACTTGCAGCTGTTGTATCTTAAATGAGGCTCAGAAAGAAGTAAATTGTATAAGTGATAATCAGGAAAAATGAAAGAAGTAAGATTTTGAAAAATAATCAGGTCCCATTGAAAACAAATGTGGATTTCTCATAGAACAGAAAAAAGTATTGAAGCAAGAGAGGTTGGAATCATTATATTGGAATCACTACATTTACATTTATTAATTTGACTGATGTTTTTGTCCAAAGCGACATACAAAGAAATCGTCATCATTCAGTCAATGAAGTTATATAATGGTCTGTTCATGTTGTGACTTGAATTAGGACCAAATATTGCTGTTCAGAACTGACAGATCTGAGTGATGACCTGCCTACACGTTTGGGCCTGGGTCAAGCAAAAAATCTTTGAGACTGTCCTCCCAAGAAAAATTACAAGATCAGTTGTTTAAATGCTCCAAAACAACCTATATTTCCTTTTACATGACAAAAGCCCCTTAATGTAGTAATTAAAGTATTAACTTTAAGCCAAATCACATCTACCTTAACAAAGAACTTATTTTAATCCAAACCATAACCTTTCCCTTAGCCAAACTAAGTCATTACTAACATCATCACTAATAGGGATGTCCCGATCCGATATTTGGATCGGATCGGCCGCCGATATTAGCAGAAAATGAATATCAATATCGGATCGGCCTGCACGGGAAAATCCCGATCCGGACTCCCGATCCAGTTTGTTTTCAAAACTCCGGTCCGTGTTTTCCAGCTCACCGATGTAGGTAATCCATTCCAGTTTTTTTCAGCTTTTCCCCCTAAGTCCGGTCCGCGTTTTTCAGCACACCTAGCGACCTGTCCAGCATCCCACTATTTATTTTCTACTCAGCTTTTTTGTGTGTTTTGCTTTTTTAATACAGTTTACAATATTGTTTGCACTGATGGCTTTTTAAGCCTTGGTTTACACTCTTGTTGTTCAAGAGCAGAGCATTGATGCCAATTCAGTTTGTGTGGTTAATTGACTATTTATTATTTTGTCTATTTTGTGTTTATTTAACCCTGTTAAGAATAAACAGGTCAGCTTCTCATTACCAACCATTGTGGATTATTCAAACTAACCTAATTAAGTTGGCTAGTTGTTCTTAAGAGTAAAACCCTTTTCAACATGAGTATAACAACAAAATAAGTAAATATCTTTAATCTTTAATACATGCTTGGATCGGCCGGTATCGGTATCGGCCTATGCTAAAAGCTACAATATCGGTATCGGATCGGAAGTGCAAAAAGCTGGATCGGGACATCCCTAATCACTAACATCACTAACCAACACATAACCAAAGCATTGTCACATCATAAATGTATTTTTTCCAACAGTGAATATGACGTCGTCCTGCTGATAACAATTTCGTTCTCATTTTTCTTGTTTGCTCTTGTTCAACCACTGAGTACGAGATCATTGTAGAGGCTTAAAACAAATAATGACAGAATTATTTGTCAATATGTGACTCAGGTTACTTCACGTCACATCAGTTCACACGAGTAACAGGTTCATGAGGTTAGTTTGGTTAGACCTGTATGATTTTGATATTATGTAACAACCTTCTGAAAACATGAGACATGAAGGATCATCCCTTCAAATTATGCATGTGATGGATGATTATAATTACTGATCTTTCTCTTAATGGGACAACCAAATTGTACTACATAGAAAAAACATCTCATTGTATTGCAGCTGTTGTCAATACACTCATAAAACTGATGATACATCCATTACATTGTATTAAATTTCCATCACTTTACACTTTTCTCCATACATCTTCTAACATCCCTGGGCTGAATAAACCTATGATGTAGGAAACTCTAAATCCCATTCTCAACAACATTATCCGTCAATTCAGGTGAGCTGTATCCAGGTGCTTCTCTTTCTCACGCTGTGTTCTGTAATGCAAACGCTCCCAGCTGAAATTCGCTCAGCCTTTCTGTAAACTCACAGAGACTCAACCCGCTCCCCAAACAAGTCATTTGCCTAAGCTGCCTGTCAGTCGGTGCATTTGTTTGCACTGATAGTTTAACTCCGCAGGGCATGGAGGATGCTAATTGTGTTGATTTGGAGGGGGTCCCTCAGGTGTGTGTGTGTTTGATGGTGGGGGGGGCACCTGTAGGAATACACAGGCATGCCTTCAGTTTACACAGAGCCAAGCAGTGAATCACTGGCACACCTTTTCTCTTGATAGGCAAACAGAGTTTGAGGCTTCATGGGGTTAGCATCCTGCAGAGTCTTTCTTAGTTTGGTATAATGTTAGTAATTATCCTACCAGTGTGAACCTCATGCCATTAACAAAACAGAGGTGGAGATAGTAGGAGGAAATGTCAGCAGGAGCCTGAGTTTCGGCCTACCTAGTACCTGACATGACAATGTGACTGAATTGGTAAAAACCTGGGGCAAACACTAAAGGTTAACATTATATGTAAATGAATAACAGCTGAATGGCTAGTTTATTAAAACACAGTTTCAGCAAACTAAATAAAAAGAGGCTCATATTCAGAATCTTAAACTTGTTAAGATATTACTTGAACATCACTAAAACTTTTAAGAGAAGCTTTTCAATTAAGGTTTCTCTCACCACTTTGACAAACACAAAGCAGAAAGCTGGCCTTTAAAACAGTACCTCTCTTCACCCTGCCCCCTTTGAAAATGGCCCAAATCGCAGCACCTAAAAAACCTAAAAAAGCAACAAAAAAAACACAAAAAAGCATCTGTGACATAATATCAAAAGGGCCATTTTCTTACATTCTGGAGGGACTGACACCAGTGTTGGCTGCAGTGGTCAGCGGCCATTCGAGTGGTCAGCGTGGAGAATTCCCAGTGCTCCATCATTCTGATGGCTGTGTCCAATTGCATTATACCAGAGCAGCAGGTAGCCCTAGCTGCTGGGGTCGCAGCTCTGACAGCCTCGCCCCATTGGCCCAGGGGCTTCGGCCAAGGTTCACGGGTCAGGGCCTTATCCGGACACAGGCTTGGCTCCTGGCCATTGGGTCGAGCTGGTCTGTGGTGGGGAGCAACGGTGGTCAGAAGAATGATTTATAGACGCACCGGATGGAGAGAATGCTAAGTGGCTGCACTTAAATCTGGCCAGAGTTTCTCTTAAAGTTTCTCTAAAGGCACAATATGTTCAGGCTTTGCCTGTCCCCCACCATCAGCACTTGACTTGAACTTTTTGACTTGAGCTGTCAGTTTTTTAAGACTTTTTAAAAATGCATTTCACAAATCGGACGCCATTGAAGCATCTTTTATTTTTCCTCTGCATATGTTTCCCCTGAAACTTTCTGCTAATGAACAAAACCTGGCCTAGCTCACATCTTTAAAAATGTGGTTTCTAAACTATCTGTTGCCAAAAGTAAAAGACGAGCTTGATCTGTCATTCTGTCGCGAACTGTTTATCGCTTGCCAACCTATTTAAGTGATTCCATCAAGCTGGGACACTTCAGAAGTAGGTTTACAGCCTCACAAGTTTTTTGGTCATGGAAGGCAGGCGAGCTCTGATTGCCCTAAAGGGCGTTTTGTTCTTGTTAGGGTATTGTGAACAGATGGACTTCATACCCACTCGTCCAAATCAAAAATGGCATTTGTTTTTCATGTTGGGTGATTTTAGGGCTACATGGACGATACAAACAAAGCCTTTTTTTAAAATGATCTCACAAAAATCAAATCAAGAGAGACATCATGCTATCCAGGATTTGCAGATGACTCACTTTAGCCTCATTTGGCTAAAGCAAGAGAGCATAATGGAAGAATTTGTTAAGAAAACCAATATTCAAAAGTTAGAAACTATGAGCACAAACAGCTATACATACTTTGTATCATCACACAAAGTAAACATTTGGCAGCAGCATCATAAAGAATCAAAGGGAACAGCTGGCTGGCTTGCATTGCCAAACATGTAAACCATGGAGCGAACAAACTACGTAATTCAATATAGCCACAAGGGCAAACTATTGGGCGACATTTCCCGCATTAAAGGAGTCATAAACCATCCTGTGACTGGAGAAATGGCCCAGCATGTGGTTCATTTTTGGGGGACAAACAAACAAAGGTCAGGTGGTAATCCATGGGGGTTTGTGAACGTATTCTCTTGGCAGAATCACCAGCTGCCACTTGCACGTGGGTGGACAGTTTGTCTCCGTTGGCCTACAGAGCTGAGGCCAATGGCCATGAAACCGTCCTGCTCTTTCAGCTAATTGTTTGTGGGTTGCTTTTAAATTTATTGACAGTCTTGGTGATATAGTGCTTCTATTGTGTCCTCTGCCTATTGTGAACAGCATTAACTGTGGCTCCTGCTTCGCTGCACTTGTGCTCTATAGCTGACCGGGGGCCAGGGAGCGGTGCGGTGCCCAGCGGGAGTGCCCTCTCCGTGGGCAGGAGAGGAGACCTTTACAGGTGCCTCAGCTCTTCTCTTAGCAACGCCTGCTGCTGAAAATTTGTTGTCCGTCTGTGGGTGTCTTTCTGAGACTGTCAGCTATGGGGCCCCTGATGGGAGATTTGTTGATATGATAACTCAATTAGGCCCCAGAATGGATGACATGGTGGCAGAGAGCAAGTCTGCAGCTCCCAGGGAGGTGCTGAGTCCTCTCCTTAACCTCTCCTCAGGAGACCAGCGTTCTGCACAAGCCAGGCATGTGGCTCCCAAAAGCCCTTGCTGAGCCTCTGGTAATCAGTCTCCCTGGCACAATGGTGCAGTTCACTAACCAAGCAAAGAATCATGATCCTTTTAATAATTTAAGTATAGACACAGTATGAGACTAGAGGACTTCACACAAAAGAAAATTCACTAATTAAGAGCACTGAATGTGAAAAGTTCCTTATTATGTGGATTTTACTTCAGGATTTATCATCCAAGCCGGCCTCTGTATTTTATACCTTATTTTCCTAATTGGCCAAGGCACCATTTCCCAATTAACTCTAAAATTGGTTGATGATTGCCCTAAATTGGCACCAGATATCAGCATACAGATTAAGCAGGAGTTGAAGATAAAGTTATGGACTCAGTAAATTGGTAATTAATTTTAAGCCATCAAAGCATGGCTATTTTGGTCGCTGGGGGAGGGATATGGATTGAATCCCAGGTAGTCAGACTGGTATTATCAAGTAAGACTCTAAGGATACATTAATGTGCTCTCAACACTGCTCCACTTCCGGAGTAATCTCAGCTCAGCGGTGTCAGCCAGGGTTGCATTATAAACTCTTTTACCCAGTGGTTAAGTTGGAGACTGGTGGATTTAAATCAAAAGAGCGGTTCTCCCTTGACGTGGCTGCTAAAAGCTCTGGCATATCTACCCAGGTGTAACAGGGTCAATCAGTAACCACTGGAGAGTTAATTAGAGATAAAGTGTATGTTAATAGAAAGTTTTCTCTTCACTCACACATTCCAACACGCCCGACTTGTACACAAAGTCTGTTTGCTAACGGGTTGTTTGCCTCTGTAAAATACCCAAACTTCTTAAGACTTATCCCACAAAAAGTCTTGGCTCTAGAGGTAAAACAGTCATTAAAAAGATATGTTCCTACTTATCCATTGTCTCCTGACATTCCAAAATTACAGCAGAAAGCTACATAAAATGATGCTTTGGTCTTCAGACAATAGCAACAAAGTTTTTTGTCATAACTAATCAGTGAAAGCTAACAATGTGACTTACAGCTAGCAGCTCAGGTCTGGAAGATCAGAGCATGTCTAATCAAGTCAGTTTCATTTGTATAGACCAATATCACAAATATGCCTCAGAGGGCTTTACAGACTGTACAGCATTACAACATCCAGTGTCCTGTGACCCTATGATTCAAATGAAGACAAACTCCCTAAAGAAAACTAGGAAAAAATAAAAGAAACCTCAAGAAGAGCAACAGAGGCTTAGGGTTAGGTGACTCTCCCAGAACAGACAGACGTGCAATAGATGCTATGTGTACAGAGAAGAACACAAATTACAGAATACATGCATGCAAGAGCGCTCTCCAGCTGTCCTCACACATACACATAGTGGACAAACACACACACTCACACTCACACACACACACACACACACACACACACACACACACACACACACACACACCTCCAGCCTTGCCTCTAGTCAGTGCGACAAAGCCGGGCAGAGGCTCAGACAGGATGTAGCACATGTGTATCATATTAGGCAGACCTTCCCAGCCGGCAGGACCTTAGGTGATATTAGATCTACAGCTGGCCCGCTCCCTCTGTCTCTCTGAGCTGCTGCCGAGCCTCCAGCCATCTCAGACTGATATTTCACACATCCCTCCGCCCGTCTCGCAGCCGCAGTCACAGGTGGGAATGCCTTCACGCAGACCGACAACAAGAGAGCCTGTTGTAAAGAGTATGTGTGTGTTTTTCCCCATGGAGGAATCACAGACAGGGGAAGCTATTCAGCGTGCCCCACCAGGTCAGGCCAAAGATGTGGAGGGGCTGACCCGACATGGCCCACATCAAAGCCCAGCGGACACAAATCGGAGCAGGAGAGTTCAGGGATACGTTTCTGTGTAGGTAAAGTGAGCAGCTCCGTGTTTATCCATGGTAGAGAGACCCTGGAGAATGTCACTGAGTGCCAGCTGGTCACTCCTGAGTGACTGCAGGAAGTAGTGGATTGATGCTTGCCATCTGTCCACATCTAGGGTGAACATGGGAAGAAGTACTGAACTATTATCTCCTTATGAACACGTGATGTGTGATAATCTCACGGGTGAGCTTGAAATACTAGACTTCTGTGTTGGACATTTGTCAGACAACAGACAAGATCTACAAGTACCCAACAAAACAAGGACAAAGCACTCAAGTGATGAGGATACATACTTTATATTCTCATTTGTGCCATAAACATGTTTTCCACTCCTTATTTTCCATCCCTGTCTTTATAAAGAGGAGGCTGGAAAAGGCATCACCAGATGATCCATACTGTCCCTGACTAATTAGGATATTCTGGTCATGGAGATATGAAACACAAGGTATTGATTTGTAACCGTGACCCCAGGCTTTGAATGGAGTTGAATGTCAGACAATGACTGGTTAATGTGTTCTGGTTATCAAAGGTCACAGATGTAAAAGCGGGGAAAACAGTGATCTGGTCAGTGAGGGTCAGTGAGGGCCTCTGATGCCCCGGAGAGGTCGAGAGAGACAAGCAAGATTCATGTGAAAATAAATAATTCACTGTCATCATTCAATAAATCTAAACATGACACCTGTCTTACTGCACTAAAATAAATACTGAGCTGTAAAACTCTTACACTCTTACAAAACTGTTACTACAACTGTTTAAGTTATACTCTATAGTTTTAAACTAGAGAGTATAAGATCCACGTTTATACAGATAAACTAATAACACATTTCTCCTTCAGTAACCGAGTGTACAGGGAGTGTCTTGTGGAGGAATATAATAATGTGTGATATTGACTTGAGTGCAAAAGATTAAAAAACATATGATCTTAATACATAAACAGTAATAGAGAGATGAAGTCATGACATCACATGACAGCTTACCTCTGCTCCACAAGCTTCCATAACTAAATGCTGTCTGTCACTTGTTTCTTTCATCAGTCTTTCTGAACCCTCTGAAAATGAAGGTTTACTTTCCATATTCAAAGACAAATTGGCACCCACTACAGCGCTCGCTGTTTTGAATTTACAGTCATACAATGATAACTGTGTGAGCATACAAAAGACTACAGATCACATGAGAATTTACCAGCGGGGCAGTACGGGTATTTACGTCATCATAACTTGGCTTTGTCCATATCCATAAAATTCACCACCATGCTCTCCTCTAAAGTTTTTTTTTCTTTCAGATTGCTCGCCATAATCTACTGCTGTCAAAACACTTCTATACTGTTCAGTCTAAACTGGTCTAAATTTGCCACTGCCTCTCGATCTCTGGACTTGCCTCTTCTGTCAAGAAATGCTGTTTAACCCTCAGTGTCTAAGGCTCATGGGAAATTAGGTGTGTTAAAGGCTGCTTAAAACAGAAATACTGAATAAACAAGATATTCAATTGTTAATTTCCTTTGTTACCATATGTATCTAAATATTGGAAATGAACAACATACTGTTGAGAAGCCTATGTTTTACAGCTTAACTGTTAGTAAAATATGCTACTACAAAAATCAATGGGATTGTCTTGACTTCAGGAACAAAACCCGGATGTTCCAGTTTCACTTCAGCTCTCTACAACACAATCTCTGAACGACATCAGCTATATCAAAACTGGAGAACCACACCTCAAAAACGGAAAAAGGCACATTATTCGAGAGTAACCAGAGAAATGGCAAACACCAGAGATATAGTAAAACTGTAATCATTTCCCTAGTTCCCTAGCCTCCATGCAGACTGGAGTCCTCAGCACATGCTGCTTAGTGCATCAGCCGAGCTGTGGTGCATTAATTAGAACAAATTCCTTTCACATAAGTATGAAAGGCACTGTCACCACCCTCCTACTCCTCGCTGGAACACTTGCTGTAATTTTCTCACAGACTCAGGCTCACCACACTTCAGCTTGTGGTGTCGTGAGTGACGCAAGGAGGGATGTCGTCAATTAACTGTGGCCACTTGAAAGATGAGATGACTCAAAATATTGTTTTCTTGCCTATTTCAACAAAAGGAGCAGTGCAGACATAGAGGGTTAAGTACATATGAGATCCAGAAACTACGTAAAGAAAAAAGAAAAAACAACTCAGTGCCACTGGCGTGAAAATCCAAATGTACGGGTTCTAGTATGCCCAAGATAACGTGAAATTTAATTCCTTCAATCACCACAGAAATTACTGAATAACTAAGTGCAGCTGTAACAGAAGCAGGACAAAAATGTGCCCAGCTGGACAGCTGCTATTAATATGAAGGAACCTGCTATGTGCTATGTTAACTATTAAATTGACAAGTTAACAAATGTTGGCAGTTTACACATCTGCAAAATCATCAAGAGCCTGTGCATATAATAATATATGCACAGGCATAATATGTTGTATGTAAATACTCATCACAATAACAGATATCACTCAATCAGAATAATTACACTAGGAAAATGACAATGGTGCTGCAACTCAATTAGACTGATGACACTCATGTTATCACTGGAAATGAACTGCAAATAAACTTTTTCCATGCAATGAAAACCAACAATTAAATAATGTTTTTCATCCAAAGGGAAATGTGACTATATTGGTTCAGGTTACATTTATTACATTATTAAGGAAATATATTATGATAAAAGTGGTGACGGGATTATCTACTAATTGTTTTTACTTCAAAGGTTTATTACCTGAATGGAAAAACTGCTAAATTAATAGTTATAACACAGATTTCTGACCTCAGACTGTCCTCGCCTAACTCTGTCACTCAGTATTTATGTCTTATACGGTTTGAGTGGATTGGCAGCTGAGAATATTTCCTTTTGTGGCTCCTATTAGGATTTAGTGCTGGGCCTTTAACTCACCCTGAAATCAACTTTATGTCTCCAGATTGAAATCAAGACACTCCAATCCCCTCACACTGATCTCACACATACACATGTACTGTCTTATGACAGGAGCAGTATCTTATCATACCCTATCAAAGCTCATCCAGACTTCAAATATGAGAAACTGAAAATCAGTTTGGGAAGCGAACACTACTGTATTTGTATTGTGCTGTTTAAACTAAGTATCCAAACACAGCCAAGAGCAGAACCACCAGGCAAACATATCATTTGAAAAAAATTGTTTTTGAGTATTTCAAATGAGTCTGAAGGCAAAGTTCTCATTTTGAAGCCTCGAGTTTAGCAATTTGAATATCTTTAATTGTTTAAGCCAAAAGAGACATGGTCACTGGTAAATGTTTTAACCAGTTTAAGCTAGGTTTTGTTAGCTCTTAGGCCAGCCACCAGCTGTCAAAAACCAACTCAACTCAGCTCTACCAGCTGATAACCAGTTAAACCAGCTTGAGCAAGCTGACACAGCAGGTAAATCCAGCAAGATCAGCTAAGGTTTGAAGCTGGTTCCACCTGGATTTTTACAGCATATGAGAGGAAGGAGCTGACCCCAGCACTACCTGTTAGCTTGGTTAGCACGGTGCATTTATAGTGTGTGTTTAATTGCAATCATGCTCATGCTAATTTTTGCTAGCGAAAAACAGGCCGAAAAGCATTAAAAATAAATATACTTACTAGAAAAACTGAACAGCCGACTCCTTACAGGGTGTTTTAGTATATCCAAACTCTGAACAAGACTTTTTTTAGACTATCAAAATGTTACCATTAACCTTCATGAATTAAATCTATGGAAGCCCATTTCCGCCACTGTGATGGAAAAAAAAGATCCTGTAAGTCATTATAATGAGAAACTATCTCATAATAATGAGAAACTATCTCATAATAAAGACTTAGTATCTCAAAAATAATGAGAAACTATCTCATAATAATGACTTAGTATCTCATAATAATGACTTAGTTTCTCATTATTTTGAGATACTAAGTCAGTATTATGAGATAGTTTCTCATTATTTTGAGATACTATCTCATAATAATGACTTAGTATCTCATAATAATGACTAAGTATCTCAAAATAATGAGTAACTATCTCATAATAATGACTTAGTATCTCAAAATAATGAGAAACTAAGTCATTATTATGACATACTAAGTCATTATTTTGAGATAGTTTCTCATATAATGACTTACAGGATCTTTTTTTTTTCATCACAGTGGCGGAAATGGGCTTCCATAGAATACACTGTCATTTTGATTGTCTAAAATAATCAATGCTTCCGCCACGTTTACGTTACGTTATCAACGTTGTCGCCTGTCAATCACAAGGTAGCCATGCCCTAAGCATCCCCTGCTTTATCCTCTTTTTTACTCTAAATGGGACATAATTCATACAATGAACATCATGCTGTGGTGACGACGCTTGATACTAGCTATTGAGACCATAAACTCATTGGAAAAAATGTTTGCTGAGGTAATAAATCAAGTGAGAAGTAGGGTCATTTTCTCATACACGTTTATACAAACTGACTTCCTTGTACAACCAGTGGAGTCGCCTCCTGTCGGCCATTAGAGAGAATGCAGGTTTAAGGCACTTCTACATTGGCTTCACTCCATAGACCTGGAGCTACCTACCTGGTCCAAACCTCACCTGTGGTTTATGAGCTGTAGGTGGTGGCAGTAGTGAAGATAAATGCAGCTGGGTGAGCATGCTGGAGGAAACGGCCGGGAAGAATCTTGCTACATAGATTAGCCTGCAGCCCCTGTGTAGCATATAAACAGTCTTGGCATTTTTTCCCATCAGCACACACTGTTTAACTCAAAGGAATTATGTTACTAATACAGGCAATACCATAGGTGTTTCTAATGTATAAAAATGCTAGAAGCTTCTGCTGTGGCAGTCACATGCACACATGCTCTACCTCCCAGATGCTCTAGTTCAGTTTAATCAAGGGAAATCAATCGTTCCTGTCTTTCTCACACATAGATTATACTATATACATATGTAGGCCTGGGACAAAGAGGGCCAATTACACACTGTGCTGAAACCAACTGTGTCTTAGGCACGCACAGCTCCACTCTAAGTGCACATCACAGTGTAAAACTGTGGTTTTCCAAGAATCACTGTAATGTGTCATACTCTGACACTCCAGCCAAATATAAACTAAACCATCTTCCTGCTTATCTGTCTCCATTATGGTCCCTTTTATTAATGTGACCAGATTGAGTCATTTCAAAGCTGTATAAATGAATTTAGCAATTCATATCATCTATCAAAGACATTTTAGAAGTGGGCTGGCTCTTATTTAATGTTCACATGGAAGAAACAGCAATGGAACAGAACTACCTAATCACACACAGACGATAACACATTTCTTCATGGTGCCGCTTTAAAGGAACCCCCAAAAAGCCCTGAATCTAACCCACCAACACAACCCACCAAGCAGAAAGTGCGCAACATTGCAGAATGCTGAATTAAAGACAAATGCTTCTTTTCAGTATTTAGATGAAAAACAAAATATGATGATCTGTACTTCAAACAAGTCAGGCCAAGACATTTACAAAAGAACAAATTCCTGTCTGAGAAGATGAATAATTTTTAAAACCAAAGGATGGCTTTTCTGTGTGCGCATCCCAGATGAGGGGGTCAGACAAGTTAAGGCTTGTCCTAAAACGGACACATGTTCTCCATTGTCAAGCTGACTTCTTTCCCAGCCAGGAGATCAATGCGACCTGTCAGAAGTCACCCACTTGCTGTCAGACCTCAGAGTGATGCTTCAGGGGAGTTAGGGTTAGGGGAGGGGAAAGACAGCGAATTATAGCAAGGAATCTCACAAGGCAGTCTGCATTTTTGCATTTTAATTTCAGAGGAGGTGGGGGGTAATGGTTAAGAATCGAGGGCCCCCTGGAGGTGGTGATTGGCTGGAAGCATCCTGCTTGTAGCAAAAATAGGGGGCGGATGAGAGCTGGCAGATGTGGGAGATACAGTATGTAGGCATCTGTTGCTTGTTACAGACACACTTTGTAAATGAATAAATGTGGATTAAAAGGAAACTTTCTACAATTTGTATGGCTAAAAGAGATAGACAACAAGAGGAAGTTTTTAGCAACAAATTATCAACCTCAAAATTTATGAGGTTGATAATGTATTGCATAATCAATAAAATCATACTTATTGTCTATTTGCTCTCACACAACACATGGTAGTCTTGAGACCCACAACAAAACACCTGAATACTAGTTTTACAGTTCTGACGTCAGTGAAGTTGCGGTCAGTTTAAGGTCAGTCTCCAGCAGAGAGTTGACTCAAGCCACCGCCAGCCTGGCTGTCAATCAGGCCCTGATCTAGTGGCCATATGTGATGTGGTCGGTGTTTGGGTGCAGCAGGTCTGACCGACAGCTGCCCCTCCTTGAGCCCCGGCAACAGCACCTGCTTTGTCTGTCGGCTCGGCTGACACGTGTCCCTCTTTGTGGCCCCATGCAGTTCCCCCACTGTCAGAGCTGAGAGGGACCTCAACAGGCAAACACATCCAGGGCTTTTACCTAAGGTGCTGACTGACCGACAGGAGCTATGCAAGGATGGGTGGGGGGGGTTGTTGATGAAGGAAGGATGAAGTTGGAAATGTTGAGTCCTGTAGAGGTTGTGCAGAGATGAAAAAGAGGTGTGTTAAAGTAGGATGCGGGGAAAAATTCAGATAAACAGATAGATGGTGATTTTCACAGTGTGGAAGGAGAACAAACAAGATAAGCAGGACAACTAATCATCTGTCAACTTTACAGCCCACAACAGATGAGCAGAGCTGCAGCAGAGAGGAGGTGGTGAGGACAGAGAGGAGTGATTGGCAGCTGGAGGGGGCGGTGGGCGGGCAGCTATCAATCAACCAGCCTAGTGAGGCCCCGGGCACACCTGTTCACCTTTGCATAGGGCTTGTGACCCTTTTAATTGGTGGGGTCAGTGCAGAACAGTGTGATGAGTAAAGCAGGATGGGGATGTTGTTGTTCTGCATATAAAAGGGCAGCTGACCCCCAATATAGATCACCTGAGTGATAGTAGGGCAGGTCAGTGAATCAAAGGCATCGTTGTGACCTTATGCATTTTATGGTCCTTCTCAGAGCCCTTTATTCTCTTCTCAGACAAAGGCCTCTTGATTTTCATTAAAATAACTTGGGCAACTGTGTTGTTTGTTTATTTTGCATTAGTCATTATTAATGACACAACTATTCTTATTTCACCAAACTACCGCAAATATTGTACATTGCATAAAGATCACATTACAAATACATGTAACTGCTCTCAGCATTATATAACAATGATATTTTGTAATGTATTAAGATACATAGCTTTGTACATACATATTATGCAACCTATGTCACCTGTTTAATGTAAATATTAAATACAGTACTCATTGTTGATTTCCACCCTGCAGCGTTTCCACTCATTCCAGGCAAACTTTCTCATGCTAAACAAAGGAACTCATTCACTGACCCCTGAGCACGGCTGAACAACTGTACAACTGAGTAGGTGTGGGAACATGAACCATCCATCCTGTCCACATCTGCAGCACACTTCCTCCCCCACAGATGAGGCAGCTGTTGTACAGTAAACTGTGCCGTGCGGTTCCCTCCTCGATCAGAGCACTTTCCCCATTGTTAGGATGAAAAGCACCGCAGCGGTGGTGGCCCCTGTCCTCAGGAGCAATGCCTGGCTGGAGCTTATTTTGGTTGGGCTTGCCCAAATAAACACACCAAGACCTCGCAGCCGCAGCTGTGTGCCTCTCCCTGGCTGACCTCCTCTCCTGTGACTCCTCCACTCACAGAGAGAAAGAAAGAGAAAACAAGTGAGCGAGAAAGAGACAACCAGCCCAAGCCAAAGCCTGCAGAGGTTAGGAGGGCCAAATGCTGCTTATTATCAGAGTCAGGTCTTTCCCACGCCTGCAGGCCTCGTGTGTGCAGCCGGCGGCGTGCCTGCTTGCCAAAAATTGTTCTCAACTACAAACTCATCTACAGTCATCCTCCCACCAAGGGAGGGGGATGAGGTTTGGTTTCTCACTGCTGGACAGAGAGGAAGGTTTATTCAGCAAGTTTCTGTGCAAGGACCATGAGGTTTAAAATCAAGAGGGTGAGAGGAATGCAGAACACCTTTCTTCTTTTAACCTGCTGCTCTCAGAGTGGATGAGAGTGTGAATTTGAAGTTTGACAGCTGAGTAAATTGGACTAATGGGCTGAGCATACTGGAATGAAGGTCACTTTGTGCCCGTTCCTATAGACCTACTTATGGGAATAAGGCTACAGACTGCTGACTTGCTGCAAGAAATGAGGGCATGTTGCTGAAAAAACACACCCACATATTGGCAACAAAATTTCATGAATGGATCATCTTGGGCAAAAATATCCCAGAGCTAAATATTTATCCAAATTAGATTTTTAAAAAATGGCATTATACAGACATGTAGCAATAAGTAGGTATTAAATTGACCTTATTTTGTGTGTGTTGCATATGAGAACAATTTGCAGATGGGTATATTATACTATATAATGTGATATTATATTATTATATTATAATAATAAAACTAATAATAACATTTACATTTGAAGGCTCTAGTTGAAGCAGTTGGAGTTTGAGTTACTTATTTGTCAACAATGCTTAATAATAATAATATTAATAATAATTATTATTATTATATTTTCCGGAAATTTGATGCTTAAATGTATTTAAAACCTGATGTTCAGATTTTAGATTATTTTAAAAAATCTGTATTAAATTGTAAACAAATTAAATTGTAAGAGTTAATGTGTCACTGAGGTTTTTTATGTAGATACTTTTAGGTCAGTTTGTATATATTTAATTCAGGATATCAAGCCTCCCATCCACCTACAGAGTAAAACACCCACAGTCACCCACTGAATTCCTCCTATACACAAACCCACACACACCCACCACCTCCTACATACGTCCACTCACACAAACACCCACGCACACACATCCATCAACACTAATGAATGCACAATCACCCACCCAGTAACTCCCACACACACAAACAGTCACACCGACTCATTCCCCAACAAATACAACAGCAGCCCAGGCCCTCCTACACACAGACACATACACTCACACCCTCTTTACCCCCTGCCTTGCTCCGTTTGCACCGTCAGCCTAATGCAGAGCTGAGTCAGCAATCACCCGTTGGTATGTGTGTGTGTGGAAGAGCCTGCAGCCTCTCCAGGAGCACTGTGGTGAAGGAGGGAAGAGGAGGGACAGATGGGCTGACAGAGAGCTCCTGGGCAGGTAGTCATCCCCAGAATGTGGGGGTGTCTTCGGGGGGTCTTGCCGGGGATGAATGGCCTATAAATGCCCCCCGCCCACACACTGAGAGTATTCAAAGGGGGGCTATTGTCACTAAAGACTCCCCCCACACACACCTCCTCCTCCTCCTCCCACTCTTTATGCTGAGTGGGTGCATCACATGGAGATCACCACCTAGAAACACACCTGCAGGAATGCACAAGAATGAATATGTAGCGTGTCAGCAAATGGACCGACATCTGTTATGTGAAGACACATGGCCTTCCTCAGTGAATATGAATGACATTGCTCTAAATTTCCCACTGAATTAATGGGATCTTAGTAGTGCTTTTTGCAGCAAAAACAACACCTTATATGTTGAGTACCTGCCAGGACATGACCCATCGCTACAACCGGTACTTAAGTCGCTTTTAACTCATGCCAGACTGTGCCCTTTTAGCAGCAACCTGGGCAGCCTGAGTTAAGCCCAGAGAAAATAATTGAAGCCAGAAATAAAAAGGTTCACTGATAGAGCAGAAAAAGAGAGTCAGAAGTTTGGGAGAAAGTTGAGACTGGGCATTAAATCTCCAGTCCCTTATTCTGTCAGCGCCACCACCGCCGCCACAGAGCCACGTCAAAAAATTACACAGCAGCTCCAGCTAGCAGGCAATTACAGAGTGGGGTCTATGAGTGACGCCTGTGTAGGACTGGCTGGCACTCTCTTCACTGACAGGTACTCACAATTTACAGCACAGGGTTCATTTTCAGATGAACTCAGTCCAAGACCTTGGCGCAGTCCCAAGGCCCTTTTTCTGTTTCTCATGGTCATAATTACATTAAATATAATCATTCAGGCCCAAATTGCTGGTTAATGTCTGTGGTTGTACTTAACCGATGAGTGCTAGGAAGAGCAAGCAACAGGAAGGCTGAGAGGTTGTGAGAAACCCGTAGAGAAGGAGGGAAGAGATAAAGGTTGTGATTGCCAGGGACTCCGTCTGGGCTCAGTGGCGAGCCTGATGGCGCAGTGTCAGTGTTGTTGTGTGGGTGTGTGTTCAGGAGTGGTTTCAGCCCAGACGGACGTGACACACACATTCAAACGCGTGTCAGGAGGCCACCCACGCCTGAGACCGGGAGAGTGCCAGGCCCTGACACACGGAGCGTGGTGAGGCGACAAGTTCGTCAAGAGACGGATCAGTGCCTCCTTGCCACATGTCAGTCACTATCTCTTTCAGTCATGTCTCACTCTCCCCCTTTACTCCTGCTTGCCACCACCCTTTCCTCATGATCGGAATATGTAAAACTAATCATTTGTGTTTCAGATTAACAAAGAATAACCTCAATACAAATCTGTCTTCTGAGGGATGTATTACTGGCAATAAATTGCAGAGTTAAATGACAAATATCTGACCTCCTCAGAGTATCATTTTATATTCCTAAAGTAGATGATAGGAGGCTCTCGTGTCCAACAATGTCATTCCATATTGTTCACCATAACATCACACAGAAGAGCTCATTTTTCACATTTAATAACTTCAGACAAAGCCCAGATGTAACGACAGTGCCAGTGACTGATATTGCCAAGACTTGGTAATTTATTCTCGTCCAGATCCCTCGTCTCAACAGTACCTACAACTGTGGACTGACAGGCCTCCCTTCTAAATGTTCCTTGTGGTTTCTCTTGGGGTGCTCAAGACCTCATGCAAATGCTTAATCACCTCACTTTACTGTTTGTCCCAACTGGCAAAGTAAACAAAAGGCACACTTGGGCAGGCGTCTTAAACAAGCTGAGGAGTGTAGGAGGTTTCCAGAAATAAACCACAGCATGCAGTAAAATCACAGCGGAGGGAGGGTCAAGTGTGCCAGATTTCAAAGGGAACCCATAAAAAGACACAATCTGGTTTTCACATTTCGACGAAGGCAAAATGTGGCTGTTGATGTGGAGATATCATGCCACTGTCATTTCCAGGGAAGGGTGCTATCGCCAACACTTACTGTAACTCAATCTCTGTTCATGCGTGGGGATTTACGGCTATTGTTAAATCAGCGGCTCTCAAACTTGCAGTCAAAACCCACAATGATGACAGTTTTCATTTCTACCAGTCACTACAGCAGCAGATTTACTAATTTTCATGTCTCAGAAAGGAGAAAAGGGAGCAATCATTTGAATCGTCTGTTACTTGGTTGATATGGAAACCTGCATTTTCTCCTGTATCATGTACAAGTATTATTTCACCTGTAACAACAACCATCTGTGCCGTCAGATCATCAGTCACTCTCCCTAACATGCCTTCAGTTAAAGGTTTCTGGACACCTCACATCATTGTCTACTGCATGTACACTTGCTTTCTCTCTCCTGGACCATCTATGAGACCTCAGCAGCACACCAAATGGGATAATCCCTTGTCAACATGTTACTGATCCTGGGATTGGGCTGCCCTTGGGCCCTGATCTCCCTTCTGCCTTCCTCCTTCCCTCATCACTGGGTCCCTCAGGCTGACATGGGCCCTGATCCATCACCTCCTGTCAGGGAAGCATTAGCCTAATCTACTGGGCCAGGGCTCCATGACAAAAGAGCGCCCACACGGCTTCACACCGGTTCTGTTTACTCGTCCCATCTGAGTCAACAAACTCCCCAGAAAAGAGGGGCACACCATGAAGCCCATGGGCCTATCCTGAACTGTCCACTGCACCCACCAGCAGAGGAGGCTTTACCTTGGGTGGTGATGCAGTCTGTCAGGCTGTAGGTCTGTCTGGAAGGCCTCTGGTGTGGTAATGTAATCCCTGGAGTAAACACAGACCTCCTGACTTCAGAAGGGTGTAGCCTACTGTGGATGCCTCCCTCAAGGGGAAAAGTACACTTTGATGATGGTCCACATCTGTGAACAGACAGTGAAATGCATATCCTTCAGGGTACATACACATGAAATGCATACAACAAATAATGATAGTCACAGGGTGGAAACAGGAATATACATATTCACTGTCAAAGCGGTGCAGACACTATTTGGTTTCAGCAAATAGCCAAAAGCACTTAGTTTAGTGTTTTCAAACAAGTTTTTGAAAACAAATATAATAAAAGGGTAACAGCACAGTTTGTATAATGTTTGCTGGAAAGATAACTTTGTTGAGCTGACATGTTGGTCAGCTGTTTCACAGCTAGAGCTCAAGAAATTCACATCTAATCTTCTTTGTTGGTAAAAATGTATATGGGCATAATAGTTAGCAACTCACAACTCTACAAAATGATTTAATTTTGATCTGAAACGTCAACAAGGATAATTAATTAAGCCTTTCAACTTTCTGGCTCACCAGGTGGGAGCAATTAGAGTAATTGCTGTCCATCTGATGTTACTGTTTGTGCACCAATCAATGTTTTTGATTAATGTTCAAGGTGTGTGTGTGTGTGTGTGTGTGTGTGTGTGTGTGTGTGTGTGTTTTATTCTTTACATTTATAAAATACATAAATAACATAAATACTATTACATGCAGACGACCCCAAATTGCTCGGATAGGGAGAAGCTGCCACTCTTCTCTTCAGGCAGGTTTCAGAGACCATTCACAGAGCCGTTGAGACAACACTTCCCTCTAGTGGCTGAGACATGAAAAATTACTCCGTGTCAGAATCTAATGGCTGGATGTTGAGAAAATGAAGACAGTAATTAAATTCAGATTTGAAGGATACATTTTCAATTAAATAGCAAGTGGATAGAAAATCACACATTTTATAATAAGGTATGGAGTGTGAATAGGCTCAGTTTGAATGGGCAAATTCTGAACTGATGACCTTTGACAATGTTACAGACAGTTCAGGCTTTTTCATTTGTTATTTTTACCTAATTGTTTCTTCTGCAATGTAATGTAAAACGTTAACTATAATCTGCTGCAAAAATAATTTTATCATCACTTTTGTTTAATTTGGAAATTATAGTCTGACATCATATTTGAGAGGCTTTTGCACAAAAACACTGTATGGATGAAACTCCCAGTAGATGTTACAGTAGATATTAATTCACTCTAAATTTATCAAACTTAAATTGTAAAACCAAACTGAAGTTCTTACAAAAAAAACTCATTGTTTTTAGTACTCACATTGTGAGAGACCTTTTTTAGGTCTGCACATAAACTTAAACCAAAATAGCTAACCAATATTAAGGGAAATCAGTCATAAAGAGGGAAAGATTGTGTAAAAGAGAAAAATCAAGATGGAAATATTTATTCAACAGTAGCTATGGCAAACAAAATAAATAGTACATTGATGAATTCCAAACTTGTGTCGAAGGATATAATAACTACACTTGTTAAATTTAAAATAATTACCCAATTTTATTAGACTCCCTCAAAATTATTTAGACTCAATATGAGAGAAAATACCAAAAGCAGCCAAGAGAAATAACTGGTCAAACACTGATCATAAAAATAAGAGGTTGGAAGATTTTAGACATTCACCGATTTACAAATATTATAGGAACATTTCTTAGCACAGTATTTCATTTTATTTTCACCAAAATGCACTTGTAGAATTGATTGCTTTGGCTGCAAATTTACCCTAGACCCTGGTGAAAGCAGTGCTGATGCACTCAGTAAACATTCCCAGAGGAGAGGAGAAAACACACCTGAGCATGGAGGTGTGTAAGCCACGTGCAGGGGGAACTGAACCGAGGTGTTATTTTCCTTAACACTGACTCACTGGATGGCTTGTCCCTTCTCTCCTTTCCAGCATGCTTGAGTTACCATCCCTTCTCCTGGCAGGTCTCCCTTTATCCCAAACCTAAGTGATGAGCACATATCCCTAAGGGTTCATCCGCACAGAGTTTCACATTCTCTGCAACACATATTGTCTGGCCTGAGATGAACAGACATGGAATTCTGGCAGGAAAAGGGAGTTATTCTGCCCGAAGGGGGAGAGGGAGCTGGTAGTGGGATATTACAGGATCTCCTGGGGCTTTGTTGGCATCCTGTACGGCTTTGTTATCAGCTCCAGTGGGGAATTAGGGGATATTCAAGGGGAATCCTGGACTGCGGGTGGGGTGGACTTGGCAGTAAAATGTACAAGTAAAATGTGCATTTGATTTGTGTGGAGTGTATGGGGTTGTTATAGTTTTATTGGTTACATCAGGGTTTTTTTTTATAACATTGTGAAATATGCTTTTAATTTCAGTAGAATTTCAGTTTGAGTGACACGTTTTATTGTTCAGTGAAAAATATGTGCCTTTTGCTCAACTTTGACCCATGATGCTGGACATCTGGAGACTTTTCACACTAGTACTCTCATTGAGTAACTATTTAAACTTTCAGCAATTCCACTTTCATTTGTGTATATATTTTATATTGACATTGACAATCAGGGGATTTTCCATTTACGTTTTAATGCTCCATTTAAAATTGTTTTGTGGCCAAGTGACAGAGGCAAGACATATCTTTAACAAAGACTACTGACATATAAGTAGATAGGAGATGTAATCCTTCCAATGTGTCATAGCAGCAAAGAGGCAATCTTACTAGGTGTCCAGATTACCTCATCTGGCCCCTCTTAGTGTGAGTGAGCAGAAGATTGATACTGAAGCGATTCTGAGCAACCTCATTTCAGCCACTTGCATATGTAATCTTGGTTTTTCAGTCACTGCCTGAAGCTTGTGATAAAACATGAGGGTTGGAGCAAAGATTAAAACAAAATTTGAGAGTTTAGCTTTACAACTCAACTTGTTTTACCTACCAGCATCATCTTATTTAAATACTTTTGCATTACCAACTCAATCTTACTTTCAACATCATCTAACTATCAAAAGTGGTCATTCTCAGTTATTCTTGACACTTAACAATCAGACTCTTTCAGACTCCTTCCACAATAACACTGTTTAATCTTTGTCATCTTATACCAACATTGAAGTTGATTTGGTTAGCCTGATACTGCACCTAAAAAGTCAGTATCAGAGATTGAAATAAAACTAATAATCCATAAAAGTTCAAATTAAGACACAAAAACTTAATAAGGGGCAAAATCATCAGTATGAATTTAGTCTTGACATATTGCACAATAAAATAACCAATGGGCTGAAACAAAACTTTCAATGACACTTATGCTTCTCTAAAGCCTTTGCGTCCCAGTTGTCGTACCCTTCAGGGAGCTGTATGTCTCCAGTGTTGAGACCTCTTGACCTGTGTGAGTTGCCTCTGCAGCGATCGGTCATTTGAGATGTAGCGCGCCTCTCTGCCCCTCAGCTGCTCCCTGCATCCTGCATCTCCTGGGCTGGTGAATAGACAGCAGCTACATTAAGCCCCTCTGCCCCACAGCACTTTCACCTGCCGAGTAAAGGCAGCCTGGATAATACGGGATCACCTTGCACCGCCTGAAGCTCCATTGAACACACAGTCCAAAGATGAGCTGCTGTGTGAGTGTGGTGTGTGTGTCTATGTGTGAGGGTATTGTGTGATGGGGCATGTGTGTGCATGTGTGTGAGTAAATACCATGTGAACCTTTATTTTCTCATTCTGACTGCCAGCTTGATCTGAGGACAACCCTTTCCACAGTTGGATGGAGTGCTGTGTCCTTTTCACTGTTGTTCAGAGGAATTTTTCCATTAAGAAACCTGCTCAACTGCCCTAAAATTACTTCACAGACTAAGCTGCCCTTGTCCTCACTTTAATCTAGCCTTTAAAGTCCCTAATCATTATTATAGCACTCCCAGGCTCAATGAAGGCAATAGAAACATAAAGCCTCTCTCAGCAAGCTAGCACAACACTCTAAGACAGCTTCCACCCTGCTCTTTGTAGGGTTTTGGATTATACATTCATTTTTGCTGGACGTGTGGTCAAATTCGTCCCTGGGAAAAGCCCTCAGTATTCCTTCCTTTCATCTCACCCTCATTTTCAGGGTATCTAATGGTCATAATCGAGGCGGCCATGCTGGGTGTGTGTTTGAAGGAGCAGTCAAGGAGCCCCTAATCCCCTCATACACAGTTTGTAGTGGTGGCCCCCCAATACAAGAGCTGATTTTGTTGCCGAATCACTGTGAGAGAATGGGGTGGATTTGAGTTTTGGATCGTATAAATACACACACACACACACACACACACACACACACACACACACACACACACACACACACACACACACACACACACACACACACACACACACACACACACACACACACACACAAACAGACATACACACAGACATACACAAATGACTCTGGTGGGAATCAACTTCCCAGGATTTCTGATTATAGTAGACAATCATTTTAATGCAGTTGAGTGAATTCATGGAACGAAAACACAGCAAGGATGCCTAAGGGACAAACTGTGTACTGTACTAATGTGCAATTTATTTATTTGTCATTTTACACGTAAACAATTCCACTGAGGGCAAGTGATCAAAAGTCAGTAGTCACAAAATTCAATAACTACTTTAAGTACAAAAATCCAGACTTTTCTGAAACAGTCTCAGACAGTTGATACACATTAATTCAGTTGGACAAAATGAACAAAGTAGGTCTTTACAAATAGTATTATAAAGTCATTTCACTGTCAACTTCATGCATATAAAAATGTAGACCTCATATGAAGCACTAGCACACTAGCTGATATTGACATCTTATCATTTTCACTTCACTTTACAGTATTCTAATTTAATATATTTTCTTCTGTGATAAAAACCTATTTGATAGAGTCATAAATGTGAATTAGTGAAGCTATACAGTTGACTTTTGGGGGGATGTTGCCCAGATGAACCTCAGCAAAGCTTCATTGAGTTATAATTTGGTTAACTATACAGTGATTTTCTGTACTCTCTCCTGACAGTAATGAAATGTTTCAGGCAAATGATACTTCATAAAAAACAACGGCAGCACAGTTATGCTCTTGGATCAACTGAGGCTTCAGCTCTTTTGCTGTTCAGGAGATTACCAGAGTCAAGTGTGGTATAGTTCTCAGCCCCAATGCCCACTCCTCTCCCAGCAAGAGAGACGTACAAAACCAGAGTGAAGATGCTCTCTCAAGCGATCGGCAGTGAAAGAGTAGGGACCCTCACTGCTAAATGCTGGGGGCCCTCTCTATACAGATAGCAGCAGGGTGTCTGCCTTCAACCCCCAGTGAGTAAGGTCATCCTCTCCACCAGCACCTGGCTGCTCGGCTGAACAGCCTGTCACTCACAGTGGGATGAAAAAGGAGAGAGAACGGAGAGTATTGTATCAGAAGAGAGGAGAGGACTCCATCCTTTTTTTTAGGTGTAGGATGGGATAGATGTGGGCAGAAGGACAGTAAAGGAAAGTTAAGAAATGGAAAGGAAGAAAAGAAAAGGATAAGAAAAGAAAAGCGAGGAAAGGAAAGGATAGTCTCAGTTTTTAAGTGGACTGATTGGACTGGTATCAGGATGGACTGAGTGCATGCATTTGTAAATTTAACGTGCAATGCCTTCCTCTTTTCTTTTGAGTGCATTTGAAACTTCTGAGGTGGGCTCACTAGCTGAGGGGCTTGTACACCCAAACAGCCCCCTCACCCTCCTCAGCTTCCCCTGTTTCTCCCACTTCCCGTGTCGCCATGTCTGTCCGTCCCGTGGGGCTGCAGGTTTCTGGTCCAGCAGCCTGGGACAAGGCCACCATTAACTGCAGGGCTGTGCAGAGGGCACGTGGGACAAAGGGCCCAACACGTTGTCCCTGCCCTCAGACAAGGCCTGAAACAAATGTTACAGGGCTGGCGCAGAATGGAATCATCCGGCCGGTGTCACTGAATACATTTACCTACCTCAGAGCCCTTTCAGACCCATGCTTTGTTTTAGCCCAGGAAGAAGGGAGGGCGTGAATGGAGAGGCGGGAGGAGGTGGGGACTGGGGGGGGGATGTCAGTGTGCAATGAGAAAAAAAACACAGGGAGGGAGGAAGGGAAGGGAGGTGTACGAATGAAATGAACGAAAGAAGCTCCAGGTTTCCACAGTGACGGCCTGAGCTCTGAAAACACCACAGCGTTTGTGAGGGATGGGAGGAGGTGTGTATGTGTGTGTGTGTGTGTCCGTCTTCCCCCCACATGGACGCCAGGAGGTCTTGTTGATTGTTGTGTTTTGTTTTTCTTTTGGCCTCCTGCTCCCTTTTCTCCTGCTTTGTCTCTGCCTATCCTTCCTGGGGTCTTTTTAGGCTAATTGGAGACCTGGAGAGCAGAGCAAACTCCAGACAAGACGTTCTCTAAGCTCTTCGACTCCAGTTTGGTCAAATAATTAACAGTGAGAGAGAAGCATTCGGTCAACAGGAGTGGAAGTCACAAAGTCAGTTTGCAGGTTTGAGTGGCTTTCTGTTGTTTCTTGCAAAGTGTTTGACTTAGGTTTGGATTCCTCACAAACACAACAGGCAGGTCTGGAGTGCTTCAGATGATAAAGATCAGGAATTAGTATCAGCTTCACATTCAAAGCTTTGCAATGTTTGACTTAGTTTAAGAGGCAAACAGTTAAAGGGTTTCAAAATTTTAAATGGCTGAACAAAGATGTTGAAGCAAAATGTTCATTCCCAAATACTGCACAAAAGAATAATTTGGTGGCACATAATGCAGGATTTATAAAACGGTTATGCTTTGTAAGGAATGCTCCTTAAATAAATTCAGTTGGTTTTATTTAAAATTACATTTGCTTTTCTGTTAATAATAATGTTGTAAGAGTGTGAGTTACTTTTCAAGAAGTCATGGAAGATACTGAAGTGTGGATTTTATTTATTATTCTATTATAGTTTAATAGGTTTCTGAAATTCTACAATCAATTCTGACTGAAATTGAAATCTGAATAGTTATTTCTGTTCAGTCTGCACTGCATTCCCTCTGTACAGTATATTGAAATTCAAATGAAGACAGAGAAGAAACTGTGTCAAAAGTTCAAAAAAATGTCTAGCATGTGCCCACCTCTCTCAAATAAAAAACTTTAAAACTCAAACTCATCCCCTACCCCAACAGAAAGTAATTAGTGTGTCATTTCTCCCATAATCCCTTCAGCTAATCTCCTCCAATCCACTGGGTTTGATTCAGTCATCTTTTCTCTCATATTCTAATCCATTTTGCCTTTGAGTTTTTGTGTGAGTCGCAGCGTGCCGCCCCGCATACAAAGAGCAGTCACTGAGCTATGACATTAAAGGTATTGTTGAGCAGGCCTCGGCCCAGCAGCCCCCTTATATGGGCTCACTGTGCAAGGAAGTGCGTGTTTTCATCCTTGTTGTCATGGGGATGAACACACACACACACACACACACACACACACACACACACACACACAAGCACATAGCCGCCTCCCCATTCATCAGCCTCCCCTTGTACTGATTTTAGCTGACATAAATTCATTCTTTTGTGCGGAACATGCTGGCTCGTCTCCCACCATGTAGCAGCTTTCAGCACCTGAACTTTAAAATATGAACCAGGAAACTGTGTTTCTGTATGTAAGGGTGAAATATGCTTTATGAAGGTACAGTATGGCCTGGGGATGAGAGGAAGGTCTTATGTATAACTCAGCCTGTGCCACCACAAACTGCCAGCGCTATTCATCAGGGCTTTCAAGGGAGTCACAGAGGACAGATGAGAAACGGAGCTGACTGCAGCGTAGGGTTAAACATGACCTCGGGAAATCACTGGCTGTAACCGCAGATATTATGTACAGTATATTATCTATAAACTGTACATGGAAACATATGTACATGGTGCAACATGTTCAAGCATTCAGTGAACACCCACGCATACATATGTGCATGTGAACATAGAAAACTATAAGATAGAAGCATGCACTTATAAACTCTCATCCTGTGAGTGTGTATATACAGTCACACACTCACAGGATGAGTCTGGGTGTGGAATTGAGTCAACTTGTCAAATAAGTGTTGCCATTTACAATATGAAGATGACATTTGACTTTGCACAAAAATCTAGTCAATGTTTTCCATCACTAATGTTTTTTAAATAAAAGTAGCAACACAACAATTAAAAACCGTTAATTAACAGACAACTAAAGTCCTGCATTCAAAGTTTAAAGTAAATGCACTGAAGTAATATAATATTGTTATTTGTAATATTAGTGACATTTACTTAAGAATCCAAATTAATTAATTAATTAATTGTTATGTTCCAATATCACAAGTCACAAATTTATCTCAAGGGTACAGCATTCAACATACTCTATCCTTCATGTCATATCATTGTTCTCCATCCCATTTTTATTAGGAAGCATTTTCTACATTCAGAAAAAAATTAAGTATTCTTCATTTTCTACACATAATCGGTGGATTATTGTGACTTGTTATTTTGAGCATCTCTATGGGTGAGTGATTTGGCTGAACTAACCCTTTAATGTTAGTTGACATTATAAACACAGAGCCTTGTCCTAGTTCTCGACTCTGACAGTTAGAACTGGTGTATACATTATCCATCTGTCTCTTTGGCTGTCACTGTTATTATCACATCCCTTCTCACTGCTCCTCATGGTCTTCTCTCTCTGTCTGTCTCACTGTCTTAGGCGTCATCTAACCTGTCTGCCACTGTCTCAGAATCAACAAAGAGATGTGTTTGCCATACATTCTCCACAGCCATATGTCAAAAAGTGGGGTCCCATTGTAGCACGAGACACCTCTTTCAAATCTCCATGCTGGCTAATTGAGTTTGTCTATGAAGCGTTCATTCACTGTCAGACGTTTGACACAGGAGAGAGCTGCGTTTGAGACAAGCCAAGTCCTCCCTCGTCAATCTTTCCTAAAAGTCAACACTGGGCCAGACATGCACGCACACGCACAGAAATACACACACTACAATACAGCGCCGAGGGGTCTGGGACATCCCGCAGACAGCATCCTGTTCCCGCTCAATGGCTCTTGTGTCACAAAGGACAATTTGGCTTCTCTCCGGCCCGGCTACCTGCGTGGGATCTGAATGCCTCCCTGACTGACTTGTGGCCTCAGGTTTTTGTGTTTTGTTTAGGGAACGTCTCTTCCCTCTTCCCTCTCTCCTCCTCCCTCACTCCCTCTCTTCTCTTTCTCTTCGTCTCAAGTGGTCTGCAGAGGGTATCCTGGGAACCTGGCTGGCTGCCCCGCTGACAGCACCCCCCATCCCCACACACACACACACACACACACACACACACACACACACACACACACACACACACACACACACACACACACACACCACCACACACACCCCCATCCCTTTAAGACAGTCCCTCTGAATTAGCACTTATTAGTCCACTGTCTGACACCCGGACTGGCCACTCACTGACGTGCACACACTTAACATATACACAATGATATTAAGAAACACACACATTAACACACATGGACACTGGCATGCCAATACACACACACACACACACACACACACACGCACGCACGCATGCACGCACGCACGCACGCACGCACGCACGCACACACGCACGCACGCACGTACACACACAGTCCTGACAATGGCAGAGCTTAATAAGCAGTTTGCCAGAGAGAGGGCAAGAGGCATGGGAAGAGAGCAATTTGCCAAAGTGAATTTTCAACTGCACAAACAGAGAGAAACACACACACAGACACATACACACACACACACGCACACACAGTCTCACAGACACTCACACATGCATGCAATTAAATTTCAAATATTGACAACAATTTGAATTTGGAATCACACCTGCCACAATACATGCCATGTGTATATACTGTTTATGGCTGTGGGACTCATTTTAAAAATCTTTTTCACCTGATGAAGATCCAACTTGGATTGAAATGTTGTCCATTTGAAACTTTGGAGTAAGTGTGTGTCCATTACTCTATTTCCATTGTAACAAGAATGTAGACAGTAACTGTTTTGATCACTTAAAAATCAAGTTAAATACAAGATACAATTAGCTGCATGAATTGGTCTGGCCAATTTTATATGTATGGTCTGTAGTCAGAATTACATGTATGTTACAGTAAGGGACTTAATAAGTAAAACAAGAAATTAAATAATAATTTCCCAAATCAAGAATTAAGGAAAAATTGCAATTAAAACTTTTTTTCTTTTTTTTCTTTTAGAAATATGTGTCTATAACTGCTTTTAAACTGAATGCTTAACCAGCTCTGGTCAGTTGTATTCATTCATTCATTCAAAATCTATGTCTTGCAATGTAGTTTAGTCATTTATTTATTAAATTATGCACACTCAGAGAAAATAGGGCCTTTTTTTAATGACCCAAATGTTGCTCCTGCACCACAACTGTGCAAAGATGCAGCTGGGAGCTGCACACAGCAACCAGTCAGAGCTGAAACCATCAACACATCACTCATTCAAACTGTCCCTTTGGACTGTGCACAGGTTCTGTTGTTATTCTACTGTATTATCTCCCATGTGAGTTTTCATTTTGCTTGAGCATCACATATGGACGGATTAGTAATTCCATTTGAATCTGATACTGCTTTCCAGAGTCTCTGCTGTGAGTCTACTGTCTCCACATGCCTGCACTGAAGTGTGTGTGTGTGTGTGTGTGTGTGTGTGTGTGTGTGTGTGTGTGTGTGTGTGTGTGTGTGTGTGTGTGTGTGTGTGTGTGTGTGTGTGTGTGTGTGTGTGTGCAGAGAACGTGGCAGCAGGCAGCAGTTCCCCCTGAGGGTCCTCGCTCATTACCCAAAGGTCACAGCCCACGCCTGGCCACTTCCTGCCTGACCTCCCTCAGGAGAGCAGAGCATGCTGGGCTGTGGATCACACGTGCTGGTCACAAACAATCCTACTTCCTGTCCCAGATTGAGTGCAAGACACAGAGTAAGAGAGGGAGAGGCAGAGCGAGAGTTCTGGCTTCTATCTGCCACTTGCTGTGCTCACTTCCTCCACTCTCACGCTCTCTCTCTCTGTCTCTCGCTCTTATTCATTAGCCTCCTGACTATTAACCCCGGCCCAGTCGGCCCAGCCCCAGTGCTGGGAACAAAATACTCACTGGCCATCTTGTTCCAAACTTCCTCCCACACTCCTCCATATAAAGACATGACTCATATGGGCCTGAATCAAGCTTGAATGAGGAGGTTTTTACATGTGGGACTTTTTCAGTTTATTGGAGGAAATTTGTGAAGTGAGGACGGCAAAAAAGCGGCTGTGTTCTACATTGTTGGGCATGAGTAGCAACATGTGCCATTAACAATTACTTATCATCACCACCAAACGTGACCCGAAAGTTCTGTGGAAGACACAGTATGAGAGGAAATAATTGTGTGTATGTTTATTATAGCCAGACCAATGTTGGATTTATAAAGCTAATATCAATTATGATATCTAAAACATTTCAAAAAACAAAGGAACATTTTACAGTTGAAAAGTAAACTTGTCAGTCTTCTGTGGTGGACAAATTATGTGTTGTAATGGCAATCGTCTCTAAATTATCTCCACCATATAATGAGTAAAGAAAGGCAAATCATCAGTCAGTGTAGGTAATTCTGGCGCCAAGTTAAGACAATCACGTTATCACGACAAAACACAGACACTGAGCTTATTTTTTCATGTCTAGTCTAAAATAATTTGTTGCCATTGTAATCATGCCATGTAATCATTTCCTTTACAGCCAAATGTCACCACTTAATCAAGAATCTGGTCTGACCAACTCAACAAGTCTTTTCCATGGAGGACAGCATGAAATCTTAAATCTAATAACAGATAGATTCACAGATGCTCACTTCAACTCAAAATTTTTAGATCTATAGCATCTGTCACTTTCCAAGTGTTGGCCAACACTGGGTATTGAGCATGCAGAGAGGACCTCTGCTGAAAAGCCTGGCAAAATGAAGACTGATGTGCTGAATAGCATCTCAGGACATCTTATTGATGCCAGATGGGCTTTGTGAGCACAAGATTGGCCCCAAGAAAGAGACCTTGCACAAACATTATTGTTTACCAGTGCTGAGCCATTGTTGGACCGGCGTCTGTCGCTGACGTGCCAGCATCCTGCCAAATTAGAGTGCAGCGGCAGGGGTGCCACTATCCCCTTGCTTTCATGGCTTCTGCGGCCCCCTTGGCTTGACCACTAGCCCTTTTATCATTGGCCAGCGGCAGCTACAATAACCCTCCGGGAGACTGACCCACTGACTCACCCCAGGGAGTCCAGCCAGCGCTGAGCAGGGTCAGGGGACTAGAGGCTGGTGGTCGGAGGGCACAGTGCTGGTGTGGAGGCTGGTTCAGGGTTGTTGACTCTGGGATCTGACCCTGGCTCGCTCTCCCCCCGTGGGGTCAGACCTGGAGCTCAGAGGACCTCTATCTCCCGCTGAGAAGAGGGGATGAGCAGCTATTCACTGGGGCTGAGCCAGGAGCTGTGTCCGGCTCAGTGCTGACCACCAGGGACCAAGTAGGTCAGTCAGGCCAGTCTCCTGCTGCTAGCCTCAGATCAGAGAGTGAAAGCAGCCGTGCTCATTAGGGACGGCATTCTGCTCTGGATATATGTGTGAAAAGTCCCAATTAGTTAGAATTAGGTTGCATGGTGCAGTGACGCCCCAATTGATCATATTGATCAGACTCCCGGTGTTCAGTCCAATTCCTCATATTCATCAAGGCGTGATGGTGTGGAGCAGCACAAGCCATGCAGCACTAATGCTGGAGGAAAATCCAGATGGTGATTCCTCCTTAAGACTACACATGCAGAAACACAATGACACACATATTCTCACTTACACTGCATGATAGGAAGTGGATGGTACAAACATTTACATGCAGGAAAAAAAGAGACCCACATTCACACACTAACACAGATTCCCTGAGGACCTCCAGGGAAGCAGCATGTACAGTCAGGTCTCTGATCAGATGTGATCTCTTAGTGTGATGGATGAGATGGGCCAGTCCCTCTTCCTGTTTGTCGTCTCAGATCCCGGCAAACACCTTGGGCAAAGTGATTGTGTGTGTAGTCTTTCGGAGTTTTTGAGTGAATTTGTATACGTCATAATTAGTTTTGTTAGTCAGTTCGTTTTTTGAGGTTTTTTTTTTTAGTTTAAGAGTTTTTTTAGTGTATCGTGATTTCTCCCTGTGTGATTGTCAAATATTGCTAAATATGAGGGTTATGGTTGATGTTTTTGGATACAGAATGATTCTCTCTTATCAGTTTCCTTTGTAGGTGAGTCTCAAAGTTGCAAACTTCGCAAACATTTTTTGAGAAAATAAACAAAAAATCCATAACCAGACAACAAATAACAGCAACCAGCCATGTTCCATCTCCATCTATCATGCTGAGAGTGAAGAGGAAAAAAAGCACAAGGGTCAGGAGGTGAACTGATAACACATAAGGACAGGTTGTGTCTTGTTCCATAAGAACCCTCCATGTCCATCTCCTCCTCATCAATCCATATATCCAACTGCACATCCATCTCTCTCTGTCAACACGATGTGACTGAGCTCAGGCTTTGAGAGGAAGCCCCTATCAAGATAGGGTCCTTATCATGGCAGGGTCAGCCCCTCCTGTTCCCATCATCCATCAGGTGGGCAACCACCTGGATGACTGCTGACCCTCGCTACAACCTGATTGGACAGCCTGGCAGAGAGGACACACAGGAGTGGAGGAGATAAGATAGATAAGGATCCTGTGAACATTCTTGTAATTAAGCAATTTTTCTTCAGGACATAGCAAGATTTTGGAAGTTTGTCAGAATTTTTAAAATCTAATGTAGCATTTTTATTTTTTTATTTCACCATATTTCAGTTAAAAAGGTCAAGACTGTCCAATTTCACTAGGAAGCCAATTCTCTTCTAGAGTTCAAGTCAAACTGGCCTCTCCTCCACAAGCTGCCTTGGACTGTATTTTCATGCACTGTGGAGTTGTGGAAAACCCTCCGATCTCCTTGGAGATGTCCCCTCCTATTCCTTCTCTTCACTCTTCTTATCCTCTTCACCTCCTCCTCCTATTCTGTTTATTTTGCTTGTATTAGTAACCCGGAGGGCCGAATTATGGATCAACAGAGGAACATCCATCTCCATCTCGCTTTAGCTTCCCGCTCGTGCTAAAATAAGTGGCCAATTAACTTGGCGGCAACCGTGTGTGCTTGTCCCCATCTGACTCTAGATTAATGACCGGCCAACGCTTTCCCTCCCCAGGCCCATTTATCAGAACCAGCAACTAGGTCAGATGATGATTAAACGTCTGGACCACTAGGGCCTCCTGGGGCCCATGTCCCAGCATTGCTGTAGGCTCCAATTGGATTTAATTGCTTGCCTTTCTCTTGAGTGCAAGAGGAAAAAGAGACGATCTCATTGGCAGGTCCTATTAGCCTGCAAATCAACCAGAGCTGAGGGGTCTGGGATGTCACACGTCTTGTGAGTGTGTTTGAAGAGTCCACTTCATTAAAACATATCCACTTAGGTGCAAGTGGACTTTCTTTGGACTCACTGCACTGTCACCCATATTGTATCAAAGACTTGTTGTGATGACTTGGTACAGTATTAGAGACGCTTGATGACAGAGAGGCCACTTATAGGAGGGGAATTCCAGTCTCACAGACAACCTGGGTGTTTTTTTTAAATACATTTGAGGACTATTTTTATCGTTAATCGTAACATTGTAGTCACAAAGCTAATTGCTGAGATCAAGGGACACTCAAACCTGGCTAACAGAAGTCCAACAGGGCAAGGTTCAAAATGAACCCCTGGGTAACTTGGAAGAAAAAATATAGGGCGATCAGTAAAAAAATGTCCATAGTGAACAGGTTCAACTTTGGCCTGTACTACCATTGTTGAGGCGCACATAGCTTTCCTGTGAAATGTGATATTTTTTACCAGCATTTCAGTTGTTCTCACTTTCGGTTTTAATTCTGAATAAAGGGATTTAGATCATCAGGATTAACTGTTGGCTTGTACACAACCTATCAGATCATCTTGACTGCTCGAATTTCTTTCCTTGTTTTTGATTTAACCATCTCAGCAGTTACTTTGGTGAGTTTAAAGTTATGATAATGGACAGAAATGGAGGTAAACACTACAAATATAAGATACTGGTTTGACAAACCAATCTTAACTATTACTAGCTTTTTATGGAGCTTTTAACCACATCTCACAGTCTTCATAAGCGCAGGGTGTTGTTCAACTCCATCCACTGATGAAGACTGTGAGATGCGGTTGAGAGTTCTGGAAAGAGTTGAGATTATTTTGTCAAACTAATATTTCCAAGGCCAAGAAAGAACTGTCAAACTCAAGATTCGGGTTCATGATGCAAATTTTCCCTTTAGGAAATGAAAATATGAAAATGTCTCACTATTTACTGAGATGGATGATGGTGAATAATGTGCTTTTAACAAAAAACACAGCATCCATATAACTCAGTTTTTCAATTTCAGTACCTCTTGTGGACAAACCCCCTTAACAAGCTCCCCTTTGTCCCATATTGACCCTAAACATTCATCACAAAATGTAAAATCCCTCAGCTTGTCAACACAGAATGTAACACCCCTCAGAAAAACAAATCAGTCCTTATTCTTTCTCTGGTCCTGAGGAATGTGTTTTCAAGAAAAGCTTGTGTTACCTCAGTGGCTGTGCGTGCTGCCACAACACTTCATCTCCTTGGCCACCTCATTGATCAGTATTAGTTTTTCTGAAAATGTGATTAGTGCGTGCAAGTTAGCGAGAAATGCTTGATGAAATTAGTCTGGCAGGCGGTTGTAATAGAATTAACGTGCGTGGGTCAGTCTCTTAAGGGCAGCCAGGAGACACCAGCAGCTGTGTGAGTGGAAGTGAATTAGGAGTCTGGCAACATCTTTTTATCAGCCGCTAATTGAGTCCTGAGTCAACAAGTGGAGGCTGTATGAAGCGTGTATGTGAGTGTGTGTGTGTGTGTGTGTGTATGGGGTGAGAAACAGCTAACCTGGACAGCAGAAAACCTTTTTTTTTTTACTCCACTCACAGATTTTGTAGGACATGTACTTTAGTTCCACCTCTTCACATCTTCACAATAAGAGATTAACTTGTTATTGTTCCCAACTGACCTAATCTTGAGGGGATTTTTCAAAAATCTGAACCATAGAAGACAATTTATACCATCAGACAGAAAAACTACAGTGGTAGTAGTCTTTAGATGAAGATGAGACCTTTTTTAAAGTCAGTTTGTTAACGTTTGTAGTATTTTCTTCTTTTGCTGGATACTTGACAGAAAAAGATTTCACTGCTGTGCTAATCAAAATATCTTCCCTGATTTAAACCCAGAGAACTGGAAATAATCACTCAGTAATACCTTTGTCCTTCATACTGCCTGTCTTCTGTCCTTCATCACCACTCACTACTTGTTTCTTATCAGGAAATATTGGAACTCAGAGGAAGCAAAGGAGGGAAATGAACATGACAAGGAGATAACTCTTTACTTACTAAAAAAAAAATCCACCTAATCAACAAATGAAGTGGCCATATGACAAAGTTCGGTCCGATAGCCAATCATATGGCTTTGTTGGCCAATATCTGAATATAAATGTAGGATATTACACATTAAATAAAAATACTTTCTATCAGGATTTTAATCCCCCCCCCCCCCCCCCAGGTTAAGCTTTTCTGAGGGAATTTTTGAAGACACCATTGGGACACCAAGCAAAATGGCAGCACCAAATCAATTTCTGTGTCACAAATAAGAGGAAAAGGGGAGAAAAGAAGGAACTACTAGCAAGGAAAGGGAAAGCACCTTTGAATCTACAGGACATGATTGATAACACGATTGGTGTTAAGTTTAAAGATCAAATAACTATCCATTTTGACATTATCTTAATAATGAGTTGATGCTCTTCTCTAGAGACATGTTACCACCAGTGTCCATGGCTGGGTGCTCGCCATGCAGAGCTGGCCACAGTGAAGAAGGGTATCGATGGCATTTGAAAGGCAACAGAGCGCTGCGGCCAGTCTGACCCTGTCCTGCCCCAGCCTTTCAGCACCAGGCCTTTCAGACGCAGCTGGACAATACCGATTGGTCTCCGGCCTCCGAGTTGCCCATGAGCCGATTAAGAACCGGACCTGCCACAGAGGGACAGAGCCATAGCCTGACACCACCCACATCCAACAACACCCCTCTCCCTGGGCCTCTGAAGGGGCCACTAGGGGCCAAGGTCAGCGGCCAGGCTGACCTCTGATCTTCCGCCATGTTTGAACACGTCCGCACACAATGCGAGGTCCGTAGCAGCTGATTAGAATATGGAGGGGATGAAAGAGGGCAAGAAGGCTCCGGACTGTTGCAGGCGGTTGTTTGTGTGTATGTGTGTGTGTGCATGTATGTTGTTGGCATGGCGACATGGTCAGTGACTGCCGGACCACCGGACCTTCTCTCAGCCCGCCTCTCCCCTCCCCCAGATGTGCAGCTCTTGTCCCAGGTCTCTTTGTTGGGGGCCAGGAGGGAGGAATTACACCAGGGATGATCCCGTATTACTGGCCCAGGCTGCCTTTCAGGTTGGGCTTAGTTTTGTTGGCTGGCTCTGGTTTTATCCTCCTCCCAGTGTTGCCACCACTGTGTTGATCCCTTGATGTCCTCATACACTGACCACCACAATGCAACAATTCACATTTTGTCCTTTCTAAAAATTGGGAGGATTGTGTGAGGTACAAAGGTAATATGCAACACAGAAGATGAAACAACTACAGCTGTAACTGGAGAGATTTTGATTGGTTGATTAAAAAAATACTGCTGGTTGAAAATACTCATGACTGAATATTTTGTCACATTATTTGCTATGTTTCTTCTTTCTTTTTTAATTATTTATTAGCTCTTTTGCACTGCCAAGGACTGAACTAAATTTCGTTGCACCTGTTACAATGACAATAAAGATATTCTATTCTATTCTATTCTATTCTATCCTATAAATAACCCTCTCGTGAAAATTACAGACGTCTAAGAAGATTCAAGAGTCATTTGTGCTCTTTATTTTTATTATTATTTACATGGGGCTGTGATATCTGAATGTGATATCAGGCTCCACATATCCAGAGCAAGGATTGTAAAAAAAATAAAAATAAAAAAAATAAATCCCATGGCACCTCCTACACAAGAAATCAATATTTACAAAGAAAAATCGAACTTACTACAATATACTAAGGATTGTTAGATAAATAATCCAAAGAGCACTCTGTCAACAGTTTTCATAAAGACTATTTCCTCTGGTAGAAAGTTTTCCCAGTGAAAACTCTTGACAGAAAGGATTTTGGGACTGGGACACTAATTCTGGAAAGACATTTTGCAGGTGAAATTTTCAGTTGTACTAAATGTAAATAATACTGGGTCACATAAATGGTTTGTGTTCTTATGTCCTCATGGGTCTCTCTCATGTCATCAGTCCAAACCAACTGAACTACTCCTTGTCTTTATAGCACCTCCTGCATCTTGCAGCTGTGCTGTTCGTTTGGACTTTATTAACCTGCGACCCACAACTAACCCCTCACCTCCCAGCTGTGTGTGTGTGTGTGTGTGTGTGTGTGTGTGTGTGTGTGTGTGTGTGTGTGTGTGTGTGTGTGTGTGTGTGTGTGTGTGTGTGTGTGTGTGTGTGTGTGTGTGTGTAGTGAAGAGAGTTGTGGAACGGCTTGTGTATGACCAGTGGTCCATACCTTTTTTTTTACTGTTCACTTCAATGTGCACAGCCAGAGGGTTTGTGTATGTGTGTGTGGGTGTGTGTGTGTGTGTGTGTCAGGAATGGCCGGGGGTCTCGCTCTGACGCCCCTGTGTGTACTCATTCAGCAAAGAGGTCGTGTGTCAGGGGTCAAAGGGTCTGTGGGGGGGCGGGGGGAGTGGTTGGTGGTGGTGACTCAGGGGGAGGAGGGAGGTAAGCAGGAGTGCAAATGCCCCAAGGTAAGTAGACTATCTTAATTGGCGTCTGGAGACTTCAGGGAGCGTGTGTGCGCTTTGGGTGTTTAAGTGCATGTGAGTGTGTGGTGTGTGTCTGTCTGTGAGATAAATCTACTGTTTCTTAATGGATGTGATATGAGAGGATTGTGATGATGATGATGATGATGATGATGATGATGATGATGATGATGATGATGATGATGGTGTGTGTGTGTGTGTGTGTGTGTGTGTGTGTGTGTGTGTGTGTGTGTGTGTGTGTGTGTGTGTGTGTGTGTGTGTGTGTGAGCAGGAATGTGTAGTCAGGACAGGAGCCCTACAGGTGAACATCTGATGACGGGTCGTAAAACAAGAAGAAAAAGATGATGAACCCAAAGAAAAAGAAAAAAAAAACATTAAATAGCAACAAGTTTAAACAGATGAACTAGAAAAAACTGAGTGCAGAGGAACTTAAATAAAAAATGAGGGAGGAAAAATATAAAACAAGTGTTATAAATAAGTAAATGAAGCCACAATTTAAAACTATATGATGCTCTTCAAATAGAAATGAGTTTGAAGGGTGTTGGTGCTGGTTAAATTGAGGTAATTTGGAGATGGACACCAAAGAGAAAAGAGAAAAATAAAATGAAATGACAAGTGATGAAATAAGTGATGAATATATAATGTATATATCATTGGTTCATCAAACCTGCATATTAAACAAAAACTGATATCCTGTATCAGTGTGTGTCTGTGTGTGTGTTTTTGTGATCAATGAAAGACTGAACACGTTAAAGCACCTTAAATCCTTAAAAAGCAATGAAAGCTTGTGTGTGTGTGTGTGTGTGTAGGCTGATGTGGTCCTGTTTGCTCAGGGACAGTCAGTCTTGAGCCATGCAACCACATTATCCACCTATTAAAGTCCCGCCATTATTTACTTTCCTCCTCATAAAGGGACGGGCCGTGTCCGGCTGATAAAAGGCTGCAGAGTGTCTGTTTCACTCGAGGCTGGAGAGACGACGATGACTACAGTCACTCAGTGTTGGCAGAGCAAACATTCCTGAGCACCCAGGATCACAAACACACACACACACACACACACACACACACACACACACACACACACACACACACACACACACACACACACACACACACACACACACACACACACACACACACACACACACACACACACACACAAACAATTGAGAAACAGCTGTGAGAAACAATTACACTGGTAACACTTGACTTTAAATCTCCCTATTTAGAATTTATGAGGCCATAAACAATGAGAATTTCACCTATTTATATCATTACAACTGTGTTTTACTTTATTGTCATTCATTATCTGTTTATACATCAGCCTCCAGTTTTGGGGGCAGACAGTAGGTTTTATAGTTTTTGGAAAATATGTCAATGAACACACACACACACACACACACACACACACACACACACACACACACACACAACTACATTATGGTTGTTACCTCAATGTTCATGAACACAATATTTTTGGCACATAATAAAATACATGCACACGTTCATGATGCACATGGAAATTAAAGATCAAAGCAAACTTGACTGGTACTGTGTTTAGTGAAAATGGAAACAATAGATGTTTCAGATGAGCTCATACAGAAAATACATACGGGTACATGTACTCAGACAAATTATGTTTTTTTTAATCAACACTACATTAGACACACACACACACACACACGCACGCAGGGGCATGCCCTGACCTGCCGTTGTCCAGTAGTGGTAAAGCTGTTCTATGGCAACAGTCAAACACTGGGCAGCAGAGTAACAGACCACAACCCTGAATGACTGACAGACTTGTTCAATATTTGCTGGTCCAGAGAGGAGGCGTGTGGAGGCTGCAGGAGGTCAGAAGGTCAGCAGGGGCAACATGGTGGCCTTTCAGCCCAAACCCGACTGACCAGCAGGTGAACAAACAGAAAGCGGAGGAGGAGCTCAACAATGACATGATAGGATGCTAAGGAGAAGGATGTTCATTTTAAATGTTTAGCTGAGTTTTACAACATGCAAAAGTGAACAAATAGTCCCAGAAAAGCTAACAAATTTACATTTAAAAACATACAACTGACAAACCTGTGTGACCATCGTGACCAACAGACAAAAAAGTTGAACTCAGGAAAGCTGTACACACTGATCACTGCAGCTTTATTTGTTTCAGTATTAAGTTGATTGTTCATTCATTTTTACAGCTTTCTGTATATTTGGCACATCAGAACAAGATTTTTTTTTTGGCCCACATGCACTGTGTTCCTTTTTAAAAACATTGCCCCCTCAGAGCTGCTCTTCCGTCCAACATTTTCTTGAGTCCTGTCTATAATCTCATTTTCAACTCTTGTGCAAAGGTCATGTGAAAAAACACTTTTTTTGTGTGTTTGTGAAGAAAATGGGCACGAATCCCTGACAACGCTGAATATGTAAGGTGGCAATTCCCTTGTCTTAACCTGATGTGGTGTCAGACATGTTGAAACTGAAGTATTCTAGGAAAACACAGATCCATTCATTTAAGTATAAGCCTGTTTTACTGCTTAACTGCCAGAACACATGTTAAACAGGCCTATTTGAAAATGCAAATCTAATTAAACGTATAAGCTTGGTGAAAATCAGATCAGCATTTCCTGAAAAGAGACAAAAGCTCACAAACTTGATCACTTTACCAGGCCTGTTGTCATTTCTGCTCTCCTTTAATGCACAATACTGCTAACGCTGCCTTGATTCAAACATTCACATTCAGGCTCGCTGCCTGTTTGCTTTAGGTTTTAGTGCCTGCTAAGATACTATTGATGGCCAGTCAAGTAATGTCACCAGACCGTTATTGGTCTGGTCTCACTGTGGCACTTAGACGATAAAAGATGGTCCTCAGCGTCCCCCATCCGGCAACAAGTGCAGCCCTCTGTCACCACAGCTCTGCAGGAGGAGGCAGATCAGCCTGACTGACGTAAGTAGTGTGGACAGATACAATTTCAGCCTGGCAACACAGCCAGGATCTGGCAACCCTACTCTCTGTTTACCTAAAGGCTAAGGCAGCTGAGCCCGACCCTCACCTGCTGGCCTCACTGGTTGCAATGAATGCTCACATAATCCCACTAAGTCCTTGCAAACCCATAGCCGCTTCTTGTGCTAAAAGCTCCCAGTCCCTCCCTCTCACTAAGACCAACACTCGATTAAGAAACAGTTTGTGCGACGATCAGTTTTTCCATGGCAACTTTGCATATCAGCATTCTGCAAAGGAAAGTTCCCACCCCTCCGTTTTTTACACACACACACACACACACACACACACACACACACACACACACACACACACACACACACACACACACACACACACACACACACACACACACACACACACACACACACACTCTCTCCTTTCATTTCTCTACCCACTGTTTTCGCATTGCATTACTCACTGCCATCTTGGGGAGGCGGGTATGGCTTAAATTTAAGTGTCACAGTCCTTATGATGGTTTTCACACTGCAGACTATTTTTCCCAATATCTGATGTTTGTGGATGGTTGGTTATGTCTCTGTCATATCTTCTATGAGAACCCAGATTATCATTATGAACTGACAAGAAGTTTTAAACATCTGTTTGTAGCACAGTCTGATTTTTTCCCCGAGTATTTTTTGAAAGAATGGAGGTGTGACCTCAAATAATTAAAGTGAGAAATGTTTTCTCAATTTTGATGTTCTCCATTCATGCCTTGTGTTATTAAGCTAATGCTAACTCAGCTAAGATGTTGTGATGAACAGGAAGCCAACAGCTGTCATACATAAATGATGTGAGATTTATTGATTGTTGTGGATTTCAAAAATCTTGCAAGTTAGTTTGGAGGTCTCAAGCAACAGATGCATTAGAAAATCCAGCATTTGGACAAACGATAAATGAAAGTTCACACATACCAACACAAACTTCAGACTAGAATTAGTGTAGTATAGTGGCAAATCAAAGAAACATGAATAAGATATTAGTTAGATCAAAACCTGTCAATCAAATGTGCTTGTTGAAGCTTTGGAAAATGTGCAGGACTGGATTTTTATTTGTAGGATACATATAACCCAATTTAATAGTACACATTTGCAGGTTTTTAGCTGACGGCACAACAATCTTAAATCTGATACATTCAGCAGCACTGGGATCACAGTCTAATATCACTGTGTGTTTTTTCCTGCCCAGTGGGTGACCGATGTGTGAGGGGACACCCTTCATCTTGGCAGGATTTAGTAGGAAAATATAGTTAGACCATCAGGGATTTATTAATGGAGGCTGTTTCCCTCCACAAAGGCCTAATTCATGTATGACGTCCCATGTCGTGAGATGGTGAGGTCATTTTATGGATTCTTTCAGACTGGACTTGAATGGTGAGAACATGCAGCAATCCTCTGCCCTGCCACCCTGACCCTTGTGTTAACAGTGGCTGAGTCTCACACACATATATATATTTATGCATACTGGACCACCACAAGATTCACACGGTCGAGTCTCCTTCAGTTCCTAAAATTTAAGCCATAATTTATTACTCACACAGAATAAGAACAGGGCTCTCTGTATGTGTGTGTGTGTATATGTTGGGGGTGTGACAAGGAAGGTCACTGACCTCTGTGACTTGGCTAAAATCCCCATGGGCCTAATTCGGCATTGGAATGGACCCCACAGTGCAATGGGAAGATGCCTCCAACATAATGAACACAAAGGCCAATTGTGACGCTATTCTCTGCAGGGCAGAAAGCAGCGGGCCCCGGGGACAGTAGGAGGTTTTGTTGGCTGAAACGGAGAAGGAAGCCTGTTGCTTCAACAAGCCTCTGATAAGATTCATCAGTTTGTCTCCCGGGGCGCAAAGTGTTAGATTTACATCCAGTGTATTTATTTGCACTTGTTCACTGAAGTGCTGATAAGTGACTCTCATAGGCCAAATCACTGTCTTTTATGTGGTGTAGTGTCTCTTTAAATATTATTATACTGTCTCTTTAATGTATTGAGAGCCACACAAAATCTAATGTACTGTCAAATATTTATCACAGTCAGTGCAGCAAACTCAGCCATGCAAACAAGTATTAAAACATAAAGGTAAACTATGTGGACTCAGTGGATGTAAAAAAAAAAAAAAAAAGGAAAAAAAGAAGAAGGATAAAACAACATAGGAAATAGGTTTACTGTGTAAGCATGTTAAATAATAATTTGAAAGCAGGAAAAATGAAAAAAAGAAAGCATTATTCAAATTATGGTTAATTCATCTGGCCGAATTGGTGTTAAAGCCATGACATGATACCAGTAATCAAACTACAAACTAGAACAATTCTATTTTTGTTTAGTACATTAAAAACCCATAAAACATGGTTTTAAATCAAAAGTATTTCAACATAACAAATGTTTATGACTAAATAAGTAACAAAGTCAAAATTAGGAAATAAATCATCCTTGGTATTTATTTTTAATAGTGCTCAACACTCAAAAACTCAGCTGATAGGTGACATCACCTTTTTCTGCCGACTTCAAACCAGTGAAAAGATATATAAAAAAATAATAATAAAAATCTCTGATGCGGGAGAACTTGACTGCTCAGAAGAAGCTGATTGAGAAAAAAAAATTCAGAGCCTTTAAAGTCTTTTTTTTTTTTTTAAGAAATCTAAATTTAAAGACAATTGTTAAGTAAACCAGGAAAAGGCTTCATTGGAAGATTTACCTTTAAAGCTAAATAGATTCTTAATTTCCAAAAGGTGACACCTCATTGCACTCTCTATGTAGGATTTTTTTTTAAAAAGTTGATCCATCATACACTTGTCAGTTTCATGATTTGACATTCAGGGGACGTGAATTTATTCAACTATATTTAAAGTGGACTTCTAAAACCACCATAGTTCTGGTAAATGTCCACCTGAGGATGGTTCAAGCTGCTGAGCGGTGCAAGCCAGGATCCCATAAATTGACAGCTGTGTGCGTTAATCTGGTTGCCAGAATTTCTTGCTTCTCCCACAACTTCAACCGGGAGGTCCATAACAGAGGAGTCAGAAAGACGAGAACAAAGCCAGCATCACCAACAAGAGGGCAAACAAATGCTGACATTGCTGCTACTGCCAAAAAACGCCCATCTCCACAATTCATTGCCTTTTACCAAGATTTATTCAAGGTTTTCATCATACACCAACCGTCCACACCCCCTGCCAAAAGACCCAAAATGTGTCTGTGTGATGAGGTGGGGGATTAAAAAAAAATGAAACAACAAGATTGACCCTTTCTTTTTCTTAAAAAAGACTAGAAATGAAGCTTTGTGCACGTCCGCTGCTGTGGCACATTTGACAGGTCTGGCCCGGCTGCTTTTGTGTCACCAGCATAAAGGGGATTGAGGGAAAACACAAACTGAACCACTGTGCTGTTGTGGCACTGGCTATTAGTCAACGTGACGGCCTTTGCAGATGCTAATGGCGTATAGTGTGTCCCGGCCGGCCTCCCTCCTTCCAGAACGTGGCTATCTGATAACACAAAGGCATTCTGCTGGAGGTTGACTTTTCCCCCTTTCTTTTCACGGCTGCTACAAAGTCATTAGGCGTTTTTCACTCCTTTCCCCTTGTTTTTGAGAAAACAGGGGAATATAATAGCTGCACAAAAACATCAAGTTGATGTGAGGCAGTTAAATCTGTGTAAAGCCTCAGGTGATGGTGGTGAGGAGGAGCCCTGGCCCCCCTCCTTACATCCATCCCTCTCCTCTGTGCTGCCCTCTGAGCAATGTGGAGATGTGCTAACAACCAGCCTCTTGTGAAAGAGGAGAAGATGCCCAGGAGTGGAGGACCTCTGGACTCTGACTTATTAATCAGTCAGGCCCTTGGCTGCCTGTTTGCCTCAGGCTGCAGCGTGTCTTCAGCCTGATTTTGGATGAGATAATTGCAGAGTTAAATACTCTGAGGGTTTGCCCAGACCTGGAGCATAGGCCTCAGCACATCAGCACACAGGTCACTGCATCCAGCAGGAGCAACCAGCTGTGGGATAACAGCAGACTATGTATGTTTGTAATGGAAACATATGCATATGCAACACAACTCTTCAAGGATGAGTGAAACAATTATTGAAATGTTTGTGTCAAGTACTTTTTCTTCTTGAGTCTCTTGCAGGCTGTGAAGATTTGAGTAAATGGACCTAGATAAATAGACACATCGGTGCTTTAAACTGATAATACCTGCATGGCAACATGGTCACAGTGACAGAGTTACATGCTGATGAGTAGCAGATGTAATCTTTTTCATTTTCACTATCCTAGTTTTGTGTGTTATCTAACTTTTGCTTATTTGGTCATATACCAAAGTATTTAAGTTGACCTGCTGGTGGTGTTAAATGAAAAATCAAGGGATCATCATCTCCATTGTAGAACATAGACATCTGTGTCAAATTTAGTGACAATCCATTATTGAGATACTAGAAATTAAAGGGAAAAAAACTTTAACTTCATGCTTGTGCTACTTAAAAGTCAGTAGGATTGATCCTCAGGGAACCATGAATGTACAAAAATGTAATTAACTCCAATAATTGTTATATCTTAATCAGGATCGAAGCGGTCAACTGACAGCAACTCTGTGGGGGGGAAGGGGAGGACAGTTGGGGATAGCACTGACTGAACAGGTTGACACATCATGAAAAAGGTCATTTTTTAATTATGTCAATTTTTATTTTCACTTTCTCTTTTAAACACAAATTTAATAAATAAAGCACATTCGATGGGGTACACCATGCAAACATTACTTCTACTACATAAAACATTTTTTTGAACCAACTCACCGATTTTCTGTTACACAAGTGGCTCACTCAAATGTGCTGTACATGATAGTAGCTCCATGACATCCCATTCATTTTAACTGTACAAGAATGCGCGGCATATTATTTATATATACCCATATACACATATGAATGAATGAATGAATGGGGTAAACACAGTCTCTCGCACCCCTTCAGTCAAATATCAGACAGTTTTTACGCTAGGAAGAATGAGTGGATGTCTACACGGGTGATGGGAAGAACCAGAATGGTCTAAATCGTGGAGGTGAAAGTGTAATTCTGAGAGCCGATTTAAGATATCGAGGAGGAAAGCACGTGACAGGGAAACATCTGGCACTGGAAAGTGAATGGTAGAAGAAGAAGTGAGTTCAGGAAAGCGCAAATTTTCGGTTTAACGTCACCTAACAGCACGTTAGATTGTTTACTTCTTTCAATGCCTGTTAATTTACAGAGTAAGGTAACTACTTTCCTTGTATTTGTTTTTTTGATCTCACCCCTGACAGAAGCCTAAGATCTTAATGTTGATACAAACACACGAAGAAGAAGATGAGGGGAAGTGGATTAGTATGAGTGGGTCTGTGCTGCGTCACCACAGGTAAATAAATAAAGAAGAGCCTGTCCTGCCAAAAATGACATAAAACCGGGTGGAAATACATGAATATGAACTGCCTGCTACTGTGTTCAGGTGCAAGGTAAAGAAGTGTATCAACTGACAGATACTGTAATAGTTTATCAAAATAGAATAAATGGTAATGAATTTGGTTGATCATATATTTAAAACTGTTAATTTAATAAATGGCAAGGATTTTTACCTAATGTTGACTACGTATAATCTGATACGTTGCATATTAAAAGGCATGACAGAGAGACACTGTGATATATTTTTGAGCAATTTGTATAATTATCTGTCAGTTGAAACATGGAGAGCTGAGATGAAACGTTAATGCACATAAAGTCTTATGTGTTATTGGAAGTGCACACATTAAACCCAAATGAACAGAAACAAAAGGGTGAGTTAGAGGTATGACTGGGTTATTATGTGCAGTATTTTGTCAGATAAACCCCAACAGAGAAATATAATAAGAAATAAATCTATGCATTATATTCTTTCCAAAACCTGGTTCAGAGCCGATCCTATTAGTGATACGAGGGAGAGTGTCGAAGCTGAATACTGAACCAGTGTCACTTACTGTTTTTATATTGAATTAAGGTGAGAACATCTGATGAAACTACACACAGTCTCATTAAGGGGTACATGTACATTAAATGCAGAATGCAGCTGCAGCTTGGAGGGATAACGTAAGTGCTTTGAATCTTAAGTGCAACTAAGAAGGACCAATGTTAAATAGAGGCAAATTCTAACAGTGAGGGTAACATGGCAGATTTTAGAAGCACCAGGTGAGATATTGGTATGAAACTCAAGGCTTTTTACACCTGTCAGGAACAGTGCCGATAGTGTCTCTGTGCACACAGTTCAGTGAACACACACACACACACTTGTATGATCATGTATACAGACACCAAAAAAACAAAGAAAAGAAAAAAAAACTGAGGAGATTGAATGTACACAATCCTCATTTATTCAAAAATGAGTGCTCAGATGTCTGACAACGCTGTGTGAGCTTCTTATTTTACTCCTGATGTGACTGTGTTTGGGCTCCTGTGCAGGAGTCCACCTCATGAAATTGGGACAGTTTGCAAGAAAAGAAAAAAAAAAAAAAACTAAGATAAAAAAATAAAAATAGAAAATCCAAGAGAAAGCCTGAAAACTGATCCTCCGTTTTATCCTTCTGATTCGGTCCATCTTTCCATCAGCGTCCAAGGGCGACAAGTAGCCAAGCCTTAGGTATTAAAATCAGGTGAGTGGTGGGGCAGGATCAGGGGGGTGATGACAGTCATATACAGATCTTTGTTCAGTGCATTTCTCTGCTGTGATCCAAATATTTACTTTCAGAGGTTCTGTAAAGAAGAATGGAGGAGGAAAAACATATCAGATAAAACACAGCACACATTGAGTCACTTTGGTTTATAAATACTTGCTTTATTTTGATTTACAGTGATGCAGTTGCTTTTGCTTTGTTGTAACACTGACGATCACTTCGGTACAGGTGACTGGTTAGATTTACTATTCAGAGACAAATACCTGCTTCTCTTATTTCTCCTTATGAAGAGCTTCTATGAAGGCTTCAAGTTTCTCCTGGATCTCACGAACTTTTTCTGCAAGGAAGCACACAAAGAATATTGATTAATTAAACAATACATACACAAACATGAATCAAAAAAAACTCCTAGAACTCAAATCATATCAACAGATAAATAATCTGCAAGAATTCCAATTGATTTAGTGATTTTCAAGAAAAGAAGATGCCAAGAAGATTTGCCTTCTTTCTTTGTTCTATGATTGTAAAGTTAATATCTCTGGACTGTTGGACGCTGAAATGTGAGCAGTGATTTTTGGGTCACATTTTGTTCCTTATCGCTTCATGAAAATGAAACACTGGGGGAAAAAAACCCCTGCTAAATTAACTTACATCAGGGCATGTACCTGGTTATAAATCTGTTGCCTGTAAACGGAGTAAATATTAAACACAATTGTAATCCCTGCAGTGTATTTCTGCAGGTAGAAATGTCCTCACATTTTTCAATGAAAACACCAGATGGTCCCCTCTGACAGTGACAGCCAAACCTCAAGGCAGACCACCTTCACACATGTGATGATGAAGGCTTGTGTACCCTTTTCCCAGTTAGCATAGACCACATCAAAGCTCTCACCCTCCCCCTTTTTCATGGTATTTACCTCCCGGGCACATTGCTAATGGACAGAGGGAGATACCATAACAACAACATTTCACATGAAAGGGGGGAATCTACTGGAAAAACAGTCAGTCACTTCTTCTCATGATTACACTCCTATTGTCTAGAGACCGCATAAGACGAGCAATCCTTCCACCCAACATGTACTGTCACACGAGATGAGCAAGCCATCTAAAGCAGTCTTAATCGCTGATTAAACAGTGGCTGAAGGAAGTCTGCGGGCCAACTCGGAGAAAAGGAAGCCACGGCTCGCAATGCCAGCTGCACCTCTAGTCCTGGCTGGCTCTCAGCTTCCCTGTCACCCTTTGCTAATCTGTCTGGATCTCCCCCAAGCACAAACTCAAACACCAGCTCTGAAGAACAAACTAGCACTGCTAGTCTTGATCAATCAGCCACACGAGATCCATAGGCAAACTATTGTTGATTGTTTTCCTACGAGAAGGCCCCATGAAAACACAGCTTTAAAAAGACTTGTGCATCGGGGAGATAAATCGTTATGGTTTGGACCACAGAGCAACAATGTCCTAAGTGTCCATTTCAGGTCGGCACAAAGGTGATAACTGCGTGCGTGCTTTAGACTGAAACTAAATATCATACTTGGGGGGCTTGTGTGCAGCCCCTTTGATGGGAGCACGGCTGCTAAGGTATCCCTTTCCTGATGGATGAAAAGCACATGGCTGTTAGGAGAGATGCAGGCACACCCCCGCACACGTCCTGAAACACTAGCAGAGCTGAGAAGTGCTGGATAACATGAGAAGAGCTGACACACACACACCCATCTACACACTGATTGACAGAACTGAGAAAAGTTAGGCCCTGAAAGGCACACGAACACATCCATCCCAAAGTACTGAACACCAGCGGGAGCTGTACAGTCATGCCACCTCTGCTTCTTTTAACCTTCCTACACACACACACACCGCTGGCAGGTGGCAAAAAAGGAAGAAAAAAAAAGATTCCCCGGCCTTTGATATTCTGTTAACACACTCAGGCAAAATGGCAGGGCGTTAGGAGGAGATTACAACACCTAATGGAGGCATTAAAGAGGCCTGTAGAGGGGCACGCTGACAAGTCAGTGCAGCAGGTGTGGGGTTGAATGAAACATAACCCTGCGGTACGCCATTCCAGCACACAGCTCACTGCAGGGCACAGCTCAAAGGCAACTGACATAGTAAGCCGCGTGGGCTGTGTGCCCTGACCACAGGACAACATAACTCAATCCAAGCCAATCAGAGCAGGATTACAAACATCTGTCTGACCTGATGAAAAAAAGAGTGGAGGTGGCGTTTAGGTTGGTGTGAAGAAAGGAGGGCACTGACTGTCGAATCATCAAAACATGGGAAATCCCCTGGCTCAAGCTTCAAAGCTTAACTGGGTTTTGATGTGGCTGATGATAAAGGTGCTCAGTGGAACCTCAGTGTTTCAAATGCAGACTGTTTAACTAGGGTCAAACATTTAGAATCCTGCCAACTGTCGAGCAGAGACTACAAACTCTGCTAGATCACTGGGGGTAGCAGTAGAAGTTGATTAGGGGGTTTGTGACAAGTAAAGATGCAGGTTTGAATCCTGTGATTGGCTGAGAAAGTTTCTGATGAAAATCATTCTTTTCTTCCTCAACACATGCCGTTTAAAGCTTGTTGTTTTTTGTGTTAGACTCAAATTTAGCAGCTTAACTTAGCTGTTGCTCCGGTCCGGTGGTCGCTTTCACTTCCAGAATCTGTTTTGTCTGATTCAACAGTGCGACACTCGGCCTTGTATCATAGTTTTCTTCCAAATATACTGATAATTTAAAGTATTTAGTAGTATGATATTTTGTGTCTACTGTTCCCTATTGTTAGTGTAGCATGGCAAAGTAGTGTTTTGCGAAACCCATTCTTTTCCGTTCTTGAGAGTACCACTGCTAACATGAAGTTTGTAGTCTAAGGCAGATGGCAGATGATGTGTTTTAGGTCACCTGGCAAAAGGGGAGATCTGGGTGCGGGCAACATGGAAGGAACTTAAACATATTAGATTTGCATATCCTACCCACGCTGTAATGATGGTTGAAAAATCAGCAAAGTTTCCCTTAACTTTAGGTCTATGGCACAGAGGAATACGATATATCAGGCTTTGGACACATGCACAGTACAGATTAATAAGACTATAGAAAATTGCCAGCATTGTCTTTTAAGTTGCCACAAACTTGTTGCTTATTTACCCATCCGGCATATTCAGAGTAACGTTAACGTTAATCTCTCCTCTACCAACTCCTGAAGAAAGTGTATCTGACTCTTACGCTGCTTTCAGGTGCCCCCAAACACTGGTAGAACCTTGTTGGTCCTCTTTGTGTCACAGTGTTGATAAAGGGCAGCCATCTCTTCTGATTGCTTTATCCTGACTACCTGCAAAACTAGAGTTCCACCGTGACACTTTGGAGATAAGATGGCAAAGATCAGAACAGCTAAATCCATCATCCACTCCCTTACAGCGGGATGCTTAATGACTTTAAAATGAGCCCTCAGCAGCTTTCAGGAGCGCAGGAGGCCACGGGTGATGGTGAATGGCGTCTTTTAGAAAAGCCAATATTCTGTGGATAAAAACTGTGAGAAACTGATATTTATTTCCCCCAGCACCATCTGTTTGCCACCAGCAAGAGGAAGAAAAGGCCAAAACAAGGCTTTCTTTTCACCGTCCTGTGGAAATGCAACAAAAAACAGTGGACAGAGTCACCACTGCCTGATCCTCATGAGCAGTGGGAGTAGCGATCTAAAACTCCATTTAGGCTCCTGTTTACCTAAGAGATGAGCCGCAAAACACAGTCATTCAGCCGCTCACTCCTTTATCTGGTCATGAATATTCCCATAATCCTCTGGCCTCTATCCCAGAGGCCCCTTTTTAAGATGCTGGGTGTTGTGTGGGTTGCAGAGGGTGGAGGGACTCTCGCCCGTTGAGAGAAAGAGAGGAAAGCCTTTCCCCCCAATCCCCTCTTTCAAGGCCTTCTCTCGGCTGATCTCCACATGAAATGATATCTCATTCACTCTCACTCTGTAGAGTCCCCTAACCCCGCTGCGGCCGAAGCGCTGGCAGAAGGAGAGCTGAGCCAGAAAGCCTTTAATTGACCTGTAATTAGACTGTGAAACTGCGCAGCCCTGCTGGACAAGTAGCCAACACAGAGGAGAGAAAAAGATGAGAGGGAGAGGACAGGGAGGCCCGCAACTTACTGTGAGCCAGAGAAAATATACTAATCCTCTTCCTATGGGAGATGGCCACTCTTCTTCGCTGGATGTGAAAAGGAAGAAAGCTTAAAGAAAAGGTGGCTGTTATGAAAAAGTGGCAATAGAAAGATTTCAACGACTGAGTGTGGCGCCAAGGTTGAAGCTACTTTAGCATACGGCTCTGAAGTTTTCTACCCAAAACAGAGCAGCAGTTCACAGCGTGGTCACCAGAGAAAAAGTGTTTGGTTCCCGTCCCAACCTGTCATCATTCATGAAGAAACTTTCTGTATCTCCTGACTGCCAAGGTCACAGTGTAGGTGGGACTCTGAACTGTTGAACGCCCTGCCGTTTCCTTCTTTGAAAGCCGATCTCTTAATGTAACAAACAGAAAAGGCTTTTTTTTCCTCAGCATGCTGCTTGATTTGTCACTAAATCTGGATTGTCACGCTATAAAAAGTAGGCCATGAGAGACATGGACACAGGGAGAGCGGGGATGTCGACGGCCCGAGCGCTGTGTCAGTGACAGAGCAATGAATCAGCCTGCACACTCGCTGCTCTTATCTAGAAAACAGATGCCTGTGAGAGAAAAGCCCAACCTGGGGAGAGACGTACGTGGGTCTGAACAGGTCAAAGCTTGGGGTCAGCCAGAGGGCAGACAAAACAAAAACAGCAAAATGCAGAGAAAAATCCTTTGAAAGAACCAGGTGATAACCGTTTGTGGTCTTTGAGGTGCAGGTTTTATTGACAAGCATTGCTTGTGCCTTTGAAGGGCCAGACATAAAAGATTTTTAGTGCAGGGGTTGTAAAGATGGAGCTGGCAGTGACAACATTTGGGAGATTGTGGATTTAGCTCTAGGCTTGATGGATTTAACTGATAGAGCAGATACTAATACAACAGGAGGAAACAGTCTAACTGAAATTTCTCAACCAAATACAGCAGTAAACTGTCACCATTACTTCCTTTTCTTAAAATGAACAGGTCTTACACAGTAAGTCTACTTATGACTCATGGTGTAAATCACAGCAGGTCAGATGTCTTAAGTTTTTCAAGACTCACCTTTTGCACTCAAATGGAGCTCTGTGCTGAGGCTAAGTGGCAATCAATCTTCAGTAGCCACATAAGCCTGGGGATGTGAGGATGACAAGCTTGGTTTAAACGGAGGTCCTGTTATAATCCCTCAGAGAAGCTCCCCTCTGCTGAATCGGCCACAGGTGTGAGTGCATACAAGGAAATGTGCTCACTCACAAATTTACAAATACTATATTCACACACAGCTGCGTCTCAGCAGGTGCCAAACACACACAAGAATCCTGTAGCCACGAAAACAGAAATACCAACCCAACCTTCCTTATAACAAGACCTAAATATAAAGAATTACTTTTTAATCACTTTGTCTCAGTCCCGTCTTGACATGGCGCTGACCCCAAACCATTTGATAAAAATAAGTCGACAGAGATTAAACAGTCCAGCTCTCCTTTTCCTCCCCTCTGGGTAATACATACCTCCAGCTGCTCTGGACCCTTCACACCTTCACATTTATACAACACTGAGAAGAAACACACCTGGAATTCCTTTGAGCTTTGAGAGAAAGTCTGTTCAGGCCCAAAGGCTGGAGTCACTGGACTACAGGTGTTTTTCTTACAAATATAAGGCTAACAAGAGGACAAGATGAAAGAGAATTTCATCAGCATTAAAGGGATGAGATCCAATAAATCGTACTAATGGATTGGGATAATGACACACACTTCAGGACTCTTTCCTCAAAGACTTTCATGCTGTTATTCTCAATTGTACACATAAAAGGTGACACAGATTTTTTTTTATTCTTAAAAATTTGCTGAAATTAAATGAAAACCTAAAAATGAAATCCTTAAAAACGTTAACTGCCGACACAAACAGTATATGAGAGCCTGCCTTACATTGTGAAATTCTGGGCACCCAAGGATTTAATCTTGTTTTATTTATTAGTGTCACTGTGCATCACTTTGACAATGGTACGTAGCAGGAAACATTTTTTATATTTTTGCCTTTCTTAAAAATGACAACAAGGGTACAAAGTTTAACCCATCTAAACTTTATACTTTGAACGGCTTCATATGTTATTTCCACATATTTTCAAGTACTTAAAATAATTCAAATGGTGCATTTTTTCAAAAATACTGCAGGGAAGGAGTGTATGGTTTTCCTATTACCTCATCCCAAGCAGCACCTGATGTCAGACCTTTTTGTGTGTATGTGTGTCTGTGAGAATGACAAGAGGATCAGTGCGAATGGGTCCCTGGTGGCCTCACTGCACTAGAAACATGTGAACAGAAGCCTTACTATGGTTCCCCTCCCATCACACACCACTGTCTCTTTCCTTTTTCCCACACTTGCTTTCTCTCTCGCTCTCTAAGGAGACTGAAAAATTACTCTACATCCTTCCTCACGTTTTTATTTCCTTATCACCATTTCACTCATTACCTCTTGATTTGCTTCATCAAAAACACAGCTCATTTTTCCTCATTTCCTCAGTTTACTTTCCTGTGTTTTTACCCACAGACTCACTCTTTCAGTCAACTTCATCTGATTGTAGCTTGTGTTACAGCATGAGTGCATCACAACTGGTAAATGTCATCTTCATTTTAACATAGCTAGGGATGTCCTAACCAGATAGTGCTCAGAGCACTTCAATATTCAGTATCTGCCAATACCGACTATTATCTGATGCTTATATTTTCCTAAATGTAGTTTAATATGTATCCAACACAACTGAGAGAATGCAACTTCTGAAACAGATGTTACCAGATCAGCTGATTTATTAGAGAAGACGTATCACTTTGTCGGAGTTGTGCGAACTACAAAAACACTCAATGCGCTCACCGTCGCACATTGCCGTTCCTTCACAAATGATCTCTGGCTGAGTAGCGGCCTGACCTGAACATGAACCTGACCTAATCAGTTATGGGGCTTGTAGTAAACCAGACATGATGACAAAATGTCTCTCATACTATATTAAACTTGTTATTTACTAATCTAATAGTGAACACAAAGAAAGCTGTCACACATGTTTACATTTCTAAATCCTTACAGAAGGTAATTGAGGATAATAGAGCTGTTTAAGGGTGGAAAAGAGAAGCAGTGTTAGTTTTTTGGAAGTCACTTTCACACAACATTAACCTGACAAGATTGGATAAAATGCAGGAGGAGCAGCTTCATCTGTGCCAGCATTATGACAACTGTGTATCTGATGTTTGTATACTTGATGATAACAGGAAAAAAATGGATCATTTGGCAGTTACTCTGCTGCCTGAGGTTTCCTCCTGCGTAGGAAAAAAAAACTTGGACTGTAACGGTGCTAAGCTTCTCAGAGCCAAACTGCTATAATGCTAAACTAGTGTCTATTTAATTCAGAAGCAATGAAGACTGTGGTCAGGGAGGGTGAAACTGAGTGTTAAAGTTAGCGCAAGAAAGGTGGAAACAAGACTAGGAGTATACAGCCATCCTAAAGACTGTAAGGTTTCTCTTAGACACAGCGGTGCATTCAGCATGCTAAGATGCCGATGTTAAGGAGGTACACTGTCCACCTTGTTCACCATCTTAGTTTTTCGAGTTAGCATGCTAACCATTGCTAATTAGCACAAAACACAAACATTCAAACTGCTGAATCTGCAAAGAGTTTTGCAGATTTTTGGTCAAAGAAATGAACAAATTGACATTTTGACCTGATGGTGATGCTATCTGAGAAGTCAAGGGATAAACAAAGTTTTTAAAGTTATTCCTGAGGGGAGTATGACTGTCTGTACCAAATTTCAAGACACTCTATCCAACAGTTGTTGAGATATTTTACTATAAAACACAAATGTCAACCTCACGGTTGCACTACAGGACAAGTCAGGGGATCGCCAATAAGGATGCACAGTCTGGGGACCATGAATGTCCACTAGTTGAGATATTTCATTGTAAAACGGTGAACCGACTGACCGACAGACCTAGAGCCTTGTCACCAGCACAACTTAAAGCAGCAAAAGAAAAAATCAGGAGCCGAGGAATGAGCGGTTAAGAAGCAAGGCAAAGCAAGAGAGTGACAAATAACCCAATGAGAATAACAGGCAAATGTAGATGGAGGAAGAAAAAAAACAGAGGACAACATGTAGAAACAGTGTATGTAAGGGCAGCCTGACCTGACAGACAGCCAAATCAAACTGTGGCACTGAGCAACAAACCTTCCCCATGCTCTAAAATGCAGCCCTTTCAACTCCGTGACCATGTCTCAGGGACTAACATCTAGTAACAATGTTCAGAAGCTAACTTTCTGTATTCACACAAAATGTAAGTTAATACAGACAATTCATTGTCTGGAACCTATACTGTCATTAAAAAAAACATGTTTGGCACAAAATAAGGGATCATAGAGACTCAGAGTACATGATTAACGTGATAACGAGCTGAGAAAGTTATGCTCTAGATCAGGGTTGTCAAACTCATTTTAGTTCACGGGCCACACACAGCCCAATTTGATCTCAACTGGGCTGGACCAGTAAAACCATTGCTTAGATAAAGACATATACTGTAGATAAATATGAAATACATAATAAAACTCTCCAATAATGAAGATCTATTTATAAATTCTTTATAAAATCTAAATCTAAATCATAAATTTGTCCACAGGACGATCAGAAGCCTTGATTGTGAATGATGAGTAAAATAAGAGAGAATAGCATACAGAATTACAGAATATCCATTGTTTTACTTCTTGTGTTCATTTAAGCAAAAGAAACATAAATAACTCAAGCCACACCAGTAAAAATGAACCACTATAAGGTTTTGTGCAAGACCAAACACAGCATGCTGGTAGCTTCTGCTGCTCTCCTCCCTGAACGCAGGCACATGTGCACACAACACCTCAAGACGATACGTCATCCCTTAAAGCAGAAGAGAACAGAGGAGCACTTCTCATTGAGCGCCCACTAATCACACTGGAGGTAGCTGCTCAAAGGAGGAGGAGGGGGGGATGAAAGGAAACGAAGTGAGCGTGAGGCTGAGAGGGCATTCCGGTGAGCAAGCCCAGACAACCAGAGCGTTATTGTATTCTGCTTTCACACAAGAAAAAGGAAGAGGAGAAAGTGACTGCAAGCGCAAACATGCGAACACATTATCACAGTTCTTAAGCGCACCAACTGTTGACAACTTAAACGCTTTAACCCTCAAATAGCCTTCTTATAAAAGCTGAAATCCATAATTTTCCATGCAGCAGTGGCCTACGGTGTAGATGGTGAACTTGCTGAATGAGGTGTTTGGTTGCAAGCTGTTTATTCAAACTGGCCATCCCAAAACATGGAAAATGTGCTAGCAAGTAAAATGTGATGCTAAGGGATTTGTGCATGATTTGGGTGTCTGAAAATGCAAACAATGTAAAATAATTAACTTCAAGTGCACTACAGGAAAACATAGGTTACTGGCTTTCTCAACCTTCACCCTAAATATAGGCTATTGATGGTCAAACACATCTTTGAGTGGACACAACTATTTATGTTGCTGTTTATCTTTAATCAGCTATTTAGACTGATGCTGATCCTCAAGATGCTCTTATTAACCTTAAATTGTTACTTATGGTATTGGGGGGAAAAACACGTTTGAGATCTTGAGATATAGTTCACAATAATTATCATGGTATGTTATGTGATTGGGTTTAATTTGGACAGGGTTGTAAAACATTACAACCATCTCAGTGAGAAACTCGATGAGAATTGATTTCACAAAAAGTGCTTTTACTATTACTGCGGCAGTTAATGGAATAATCTAAAAAATTCAAAATAATCTTTATTTGATCCTAAACATTAAACTAGGCCTTTGAAGAACCGAGAAATTGCCATTTGCAACACACTCATATAAACATACACAGACACACTCTACTCTACTATAGTCGCTCATGAAACATCTTTCCCATGACCAAGTTAAGAAGGTTTTAATCTCACATTAACACAGAAGAGAAGTGCTGGGGTAATAATGTGTCAATAACAACCACAGTGTGTGAATGTGTATGTGCCACTGGACTGTACACAAGCCCTTCATCAATTTGACATGTCAGATAAACAGCCACTAAGAGGAGGACTGACAGCCAAGAAACGCTTCTTCCCCTTCAGTGGCGGCCAGTTCATGTGACAGAAGAGTAAAGGTAGATGGCTGTTAGTCACTGCTGACTGCTGAGAAATAAGAGCACTATATGCACAGTCCATCAAGGTAACGAGGTCTCAACTCATAACTAATACTGTGGGAATACAGTGCCATAACTTAAATGTTAACATAACAATACATCCCCCTCAACAGCTTCTTCAAAAACGGGGGTCTATATCTTACAGATGAGACAAGTCCCATATTAAATATTTTGTCGACACAAAACTTGCTGGGAAATTGTGCAGTCATGATTTATGTGCACAAGTGTAACATCTGTAGAAGCTCACAATATTAAACATGATATCTAACACTTAATAATGGAGCAGTAATTCTGGAAACCCTCTGGTATAGTGCAGTTTCCTAAATCCGGCAACACAGTACTTTTTCCAGTACAATACACACACACAAAACACAATTTCTATGAGAGGCAATGAAGCAGCCAAGCAACATCCCAATGGTCTCCTAAGAGGCCTGTGCTTGCACATTAAGCCTGGGCTGTGCTCCAGAGACGGCACTGTGCCATACAGCTGGTCTGGCACACGCTGACACATACACACACCTCTTTGCAATGTACATTGTGCTGCTGATTAGCGCTGCTTTTCACCCTCTCGTTTGTTGACGCATACACCTGACCTGTAATTGTAACCTGAGCAATGCTGGGCCTGTCTGCGAGTAGGGGCAAATAGTGCTTAACAGCAGACTGCCCCTGGGAGCACATTTCTGCCTTTGTTAAGTGTGTTAATCCTTTTTGCCGCCTTCTATCTCTTCCTTTTCCCTCATGTTCTCATAAGACAGGTTGTCAGGTAAAGGTGAGGTCTGCTCTCAACTTTCCTGTTCTTGTTCTCTTCCCCTCTGTCACATGGGAGAGTCAAGAAAGAGAGGGAAGGGATCAGTTGGGCGGAATTTGACAAAGACAGCAAAACAGTGACAGAGACTTAAATCGATGGAGAGGGTGAAAGAAAGCTTGCTGGATAAAGTAGCCTGTGCTATTAGCTGGCTGACCTGTGGGTCAGGTCATAGTTTGGGCCTGAGGCAATCTGACCTGCTGTCTTTAAACAGGGTGGAAAATGAGTGGGGGGTACAACAGCTCTGAGGGAAACTGATTTTATAATGCATTCAGTAAGGTTGCTATACAGATAAACAACGGTGCTGCAGGGGAATTGCATGACTGGAAAGAGGTCTGTGTGTCTCCTACTGAGTGTTTTTTCACTGCTAATTTGAATAATCATATGAAGACATAAAAATGAATAACAGGATAATAATAATAGTAATAACAGGTTGTCACTGAAGTACCAAAGACACTCTTTTGACTGCAAGGCCACAGGTTCAATGCCTGCCAACAGCTGAAATGTCTTCTAGTAACACAAAATGACTTGATGATGTATCCGTCTAATAAATTGCGTGTCTTGACCAAGCCATTAAAGTTTGCCTCTGGGAACTACGACGCCACCATGCAGTAACTGGACATGCCAATGCATAACTGGATGAGGCTACAAACTTGCAGCCGGGCTTTTAAACGAACCACAAGTGAAATGTTTTTGCAGACTTTTTGGTTTTGCTTTAAGAAAGCTCGCTCACTCGCTTTGAGGCGTGTCACCGAGTCAGCCCATCAGCCATGTAGTTCCAGTCCAGACTGATGGACCCACATACCCACACAGGCTGCATTACATAGAAAGTCCTGGACAAAGTGTCAGACAGCTAATGACCCAGATCCTCCACTCACCCACTTACTCAAACTGACAGATTGACAATGCTAAAAGTCTGGAACACAAATTTTCTTGGTAAGGGGAAAAAGAAAATTCTGACATCGCCATAAAATTAAAGCTGAGTCATAGCATGCTTTTGTGACTTCCTAAAACCTGCCGCTTGTACCATCTCACTAATAACTTCAAGTGGTTCTTGTAATCATGAAAAATGTATACTTTTTAATTATATGATAATAAAAGTGACTGAAAAACTGAGATTTAAAAGCCAGTAAAGGTCCAAAAGTTTCCCATGAGCCTTTGAAAGAGTGTGTGTGTGTGTGTGTATGTGTGCACAGGTGTGTTTCTATCCTACAGATCACATGACAGATTCCAACCACATTCCCACATCTATCGCGGCACAGGGTTTGGTGTTGGGAAGTGGGTAAGTCATGCCTGTTTGGGAAAGTTTGGGATCGACTTGACTTATGGGATTTGCAAGGCCAGGCAGGTCTGGGCATTCCTAACTGTGTGTGGAGTGGAGAAATGACTGTTTGTGTGTGTGTGTGTGTGTGTGTGTGTGTGTGTGTGTGTGTGTGTGTGTGTGTGTGTGTGTTCTGTCTCCTCTCCCCAAGGCTGGTGTCAGAAAGCTTAACTCCACTGAAGAGGAAATGAAGCCGGTCAACTGTTAACTGTACCTGGCAAAAAAAGGCTCTCTGTGTATGTTTGATCAGTTTTCTGTGCATCTCTCCGTGTAACTGCCATGTTTTGATGTACTTGGTGTGAAATTTGTGTGAGTTTATGCATGTTTAACTGTGGATGCACGTTAGGCTGAATGTTTGTGTACCTAAATGCTTCATACAGTATGTATCCTGTTCTTATATGATATGAATGGATGTGTGTTTACACTTGTAGTAATGGAGGGAAAAAGTCAATGAAGGGGTGTGTGTGTTTTCTTAAGGCGATAACTGATTCTTGGTCAAGTACACACACACACACACACACACACACACACACACACACACACACACACACACACACACACACACACACACACACACACACACACACACACACACACACACACACACACACACACACACACACACACACACACACACACACACACACACACACACACACACACACGTCGGCCTTTATAAAATGAGTCTCCTATCAGGATGTCAGGAAGTCCAGATTGACAGGGGAAACAATAGGGATTGTATGTTTGTGTAAGGGTTTAAATAAATGTGGAACAGAGGGTTCATGTCTGAGTGTTTGAGGCCATAGCAACACCCATCAATTAGAGTTAGTACATAAAAGCCAAGAATATGTGGAGGTAGACGGCAGGATGAGATCTGCATGGGCCAGAGGGAAAAGCATCAACGCCTGAATCATGTCACTACATAAACATAGTCACAAATGTAGCTGTATGAAAAATCTCCTGTTTAAACTGATCTGTTGAATTGGATTTAAGGTAATTTTAAAAATACAATGATTATTGTTAATAACTGCCAATCAAAAGATATGTAATACAAATGTTTAAGTTTAAGATTCGAGATTACTGTAATTATGTTTAATACAGTTAGACGTGTCTAGATTGTTCTTGAATCATATGTCACTTTTGATAAGGTATTGATCTGCTTAGATCTGCTTAGGATTTACAACAAACAGCATTGAGGACACTGTAAAGAATTGAAATGAAATGAATGTATTACATACTAATTAGAGTATCTACAGTATTTTAATGTTTTTCTTTCATGCCTACAATTAAGATAATGCAAGCATGAGTATTAAGGATATACTGATGGAAAGGAGAGAAGAGCGGTGCATTTGTAACGTCTATTTTGAGGCAGGTTTACGTACAGGATTATGATCATGTGTGTGTTTGTGTGTTGGTGTCATGCAGAGAGTAATGACAGCACGCCTGTCATGCTGCTTTGTGTATACAGACTTTGCTTAGCAAGCAAAGTTTTGCTGAATAAGATGACCGCTGGAGACAACTCAACCGTCACTGTCCTAGCTATTATTAGGAGCTTTCAGCAACGGGACAGGTAAAATTAGCAGATACAGTATGTTGGGCCCACCCAAAGAAATGCATTGAAACATACTTGAATACCTTTTTTATTCTTAACTCCTGTATATTTATTTATTCAAGATATGATGTACAACTAGGGATGCACCGAAATGAAAATTCTTGGCGGAAACCGATAACCGAAAACGAGGAAACCAAGGCTGAAAACCGAAATCGCGATCGGTATCGGTCTAATAAGCAGCAACACAGAGCTATAAGCACGCTTTACTCTCA
>NC_084977.1:18070214-18090214 GCF_963691925.1 Scomber scombrus | reverse complement strand
TATTCTCCCTTTCAGTCCCAATTTTAGTTTCACATACACACCCAGCAGCAAATCCAATAATTACACCGTACTCCCATTTTAGTGACAGCTTGCAGGAATTCTTTGGTTCAGCCTCATACAACAACAACACACAAACTCACATAAGAGCCATATATTTATACAGCCACACATTTATCAGCTGTTAAACCAACATCACCACCATGGAGGACTCATATAGACTCCTATGTGAAAAAATGGCTGTTAGAGGACCTTTATAGCTGCAGATTGCAGACTTCATAATCTTGCATGCAGTTATTTTTTTCTTTGGTTCCTCCCAGGGCGTACCAATATATTAAATTGATTAATTTGTATTTTTGCTTTTGGACAAAGTGTAAAATGCCTACATTGTGAAAATCGAGTCATTACAATATACTACTTGTCAAAAAATAGTGTAGTTGATGTCTTGTTTAGAAACACAGAGTACATCACTTTATTTTCTAACTCTATTCTATTAAAGCATAATTTAAAAATCTTTTACATCCAATTCTAGCAGCAGGGAGTTTCCCCAAAGGTGACTCAATAACACCAACTCATGCTGCTATGATTTTGTCTGACATAAATGTTCTAAGTGATTACTGGAAGTCATGAATAAATAATATCAAATTGAATCCCTGAAAAGAAGCTGATAAGAAGAGATAGCTAATGATAAAACTTTATGCTTTCTATTAGCTATGAAGATGCACGATGAAGCTCTCTCCTCTCCTTCATTCATAACCAAATGCCCCTGCAACACAGCCCCTCCTCCTCTGGACACTGATGATCTATCCATCTTCATCCTCACCACCTCCAGTGTCACCACCTGGACTCCATCAGAACGTGAGACGCGGATGTGCGGGCTTATGGGGCTCATGCTTCTCTAAACACTACAGTTGTTAGTCTCAGTGTGTTCAGGTTCACCTCTGAGATTATATCTGGTAAGTAGCTCTGCCTCTGAGCAATGTTTCACTAAAACTCTGAGCTGCTCTCCTCCAGAGACTCCCAACTCCTCCTGACCAAAAAGCAAACATCTGTTAATTATCCACCAAGAAGGATCTGCATATCCATGAGGAAAGTGCACACACAAAGTGATTGTTAGCTGAGGATTATTGTTTTGAGATAATCCACCGTGTCCTTGTGCTCCTTGTCATCTGAACACAGCTGGGTAAAAATTAACTCACGGTTTTATAAACTATTGTTCTCTGTACTCAGTCAGTCAATGACACTTATCTTTAACTGGTTTATGACTCAACAAAATCATTAATCAGACTTTGGACTCATAACAAGCTCCACAGTATGCATCATTTTTTTTAAACTGGCACTGATTTCAGAGAATATGGAAGTCACTTTTTACATATGACTCTGTAATAAAACTTTGATGAGATTTTATTGACTGATGGCTGATGCTGCTGCTTTCCCCCCAATATTATTTGGCCATTATGCTTCTGCAAATGATACAGTAGCAGTATTTCACCCTGACAAAAATGCAAATGTTGCTATCTGTTTTTATCATTTGTGGTCTTTCAAGCTTACGTTTCACAAAAGAGTACTGTTGTGTTCACGATTAATTATTTACTAGATTGTTGGTGGAAAGTCCTGTGTGATTTATAAATTAGGCTGATATTTTAAATAGGAACTGAACTGATGAAACTGCTGATTTGATGTTTATCTGGTTTACTACAGAATACTTCAGAGGAATTCGATTTCTTCTCTGTGATTTTTGTGATGATTAAAATTGTGCATATTTTATATGATTTTGACACCATTCAGACTTTGCATGTTGCTTGTTTTCTTAAAGTGAAGGATACTAATTAATAGAAAGTTTAATTCAAGTAAAAACTGTTAAAGTGTGGAAAAAATGTGCTTGTTTTCATTTTTTAATTGTTTGTATGTCTAAATCTATACTATTCATCCAGATTATGATTTAAGAGTCTGGTCTGTATCAAGAGTTATACTCCAGTAATATATAAAGGATATCTGGATCATTCATGCTGCCCTTTTGCAGCTCCGTGACCTTCAATCCATGTCTGCTTGCAGGAAACCTCTGGCACTGACACTGTGACCATCACATTAATAATACAGAGGCCACTGCTAGCATCAGTCACAATAGCGGAGCATATTAAACTGTCACAAGTGTCAGGGGTGTCAACCCATCAACTCACAATTTTTTCAGTGGATGTGACACAAGGCCAATTCATGATGCATTTTAACAGACTAAAGTCTAATCTTCAGTGTTTTGCTGTGTAAAAAAATATCAGATATGGAAGCGAACAAAAGCAACTGGAAATATTTTGAGCTATTATTTACTTCCTGAAATGTCAGCTCAACTGGCTCCAAAGTTGCTTTTGTTAGTGTACATTTGGAAATTTACTTGAGCAGTTATTTTATTGAGACAATAAGAAAGAAACCAAGCAAGCTTTTTATGGTTGAACAGGTGATAGCTAATTGCAGTATCAAACATTTACTAACGTAAGTTTTATATAATCCTAAATGTTAAATAGTGGGTTTCATTATGAAACTGGCATGAAAAGTGGCGAATAGCTAAAAGTTTCAAAAAATGTCACACTTTTTTCAAACTGCTTTTGAACCACTTTTGAATTATGACTAATTCGGACTACAACTACTGACAAATGTTTTTTCAACTTTAATGTTGATGCTTCGTTTATTTCGAATACTGGGGCACTTTGTCAAAACACTTCCCCACCCCCCCAAGCTAAAAATGGTGATAGAAAAGGGCCAGAGGCTGTCATTAAACAAGTAGTGTGCAATATACTAAGGCTAAATGAGAAACGAAGCCTTTGCCAGTGTAAACATATCATCTCCTCTCTTTGTGCAAACAGCTGTAATGCTCAGTCAAAGAAGAGTGATTATCTATAAAAACATGTTTGCTTACTGACTTGCAATTTACAGAAATCTTTCCTCTATAAATAGCTTCAATATTAGCAAAATCCTTTTACCAGGCAAAAACAGCTATTATCCCGCATCAGTTAAGCCAATAAAACTCCGGCTGCATTCATCTGGTCCTGCCTCGACTGATCGTAGCCATCTGGTAGAAACTGCAGACCAACTCAGGCTCAGGAACATTGATATGGATGATTTTATGAACACGTCTGTGCAGTGAGCAGTAAAATATTCAAGGTTTTGCCTTTGTCTAATTTGTTTAAACAGGAGCTCGAGCTTTCATGGCTGCAGTCACTCCATCTGTTATGGGGGCAGGTTAATGTCTTGGGAAAAGCACTAATCACCACAACATTCACAGTCATTAGAGTCAGAATTGATTATGGATCGACAGCATGTTCTCCGACCCAGCATGACTTTAACTGAGCAGTTAGCAGTGAGTAAATCTAAACATGGAGGTTTATGTTACCGTACAGGTAACACAGAGCAAGATCAAACATAGACTGTCACTTACATAGAGACACAAGTCAACGAGGACACAGCTACAGGTTCAAGAACCCTCTGAAACTGTCAGAGTTTATTTGTGGATAAGCTCAAATTTACACAAATATTCATCATAGCATAGCTAATAATTAGCATGTATTAATCCTTTTTTTTATTAATTTATCTTTTTTTTTTTTTTTAAACCTTCACTTGTTAGTAGCCTTTAACTAAGAACTTGTTATTTTGTTTATCTTGCCTCAAATTTTTAGAAGAGCTCCATTTACCTCTCCTGCACAAGCATTTGTTTACTTTGAGTTCATTTAAAAGTGCAATCTTACTAAACTAACTGGCCCTGGTTAGCTTATTAACAAACAGATTTGACTAGAAAAAACCTAGAACAAAGTCTTTGTTACCAGAGCGGCTATAATCATGTTTGCATGTTTCTTACCCTATTTGAGTTATTTGCTTTCTCAGCTGAGTCCAATGAAATGTTTTTTTCTCATTTATATTTAAAGCAGCTTTCTAATATATTAATGTTATCCATCATTTGGAAAAGAGTCAGCCAATTTCGTTTAAATTGAATTTAAATTCATAGACATATCAGTCAGCATAAACTGTTGAATACTAATTATCTGATGGTATTTAAAGTGTCTCTAAAAGTTTTCTCTAATCTCTTTGTGAGTACTGTGGGGTCTGTGAGAACACACAATCGAATGCATACCTCCACTACAAATACTCAAACACCTTAATCTACATACACACATTTTGACTGAATTTGTTGAACACACTAGAGCTGCCGATCCTAGTGAAGTTCATTTGACCTTTCAGTCTTTTCTTTCTGAGCATTATGTGGCTGGAGTGCACTGCCAGCTGATTTGAAAGGCTGAACAACCTATTCAATGTTTGCCAGGAAGCTGAAAATCTGCCTAACATGCTAACATGATATTTTATATATTTCATCCTGCTATGTGCATTGGTGTCCATCTCGTGTATGAAGTGTGTGTGTGCCATATGTAATGTGTTATGTTAGCTGCCTTGTGTGCCTGTTTTGTTATTTTAGGAGAGTATGTGTGTGTGTGATTGTTTCATGTGATTTTATGTGTTTGCTCTGTAATGATTAGTTTTTTTTATCAGGTTTCCTTTCATTTATGGTGTACTCATCTTTCTATGTTGTTTTATCTGCTTTTTGCATGTCTTGTTTGTTTCCTTTGATGTAAAACCTTTCTAAAGGTTAATGTTTCAAAATCTAATTGCTAAATCCTATTGATGTTAATGTGTGTTGTTCCTGATAAATAAATGAATAAAGTAAAGTGATTAGGAATAAAACTACAGGTCCAATCCATGATGATGTTGTCTTGTTTTACCTGCCTAACAGTCCAAAACCCGGAGATATTAATTTACTGTTATATGACAAAGAAGAAAGCACATCGTAGATACTGAGACAAGAGAATGTTACTTAGATTTTTAAATCTATTATCCAAATAGTTGTTAATAAGTTGGTAATCGATTGACTGATCGTTCCTCCACATGTGATAAGGTGCTAGGGAAAACTGAATTGAAGACCTTGGAGGAAACACATTTGCATCTACTTTAATGAATATCCCTCTTAAAGAAAGAAAGTTTTTTTTTTTCTTATTGTTTCCCCACATCCACGTTTGGCATAAATCCTTCATCAGGGCTCGACCTCTTTGAGCTGTGTTGTGGGGACAATATTTAATAGACAGGAAGATGAGTTAATGACTGATTATGCAAATGCTTTCATATTTGGGTACAGATACCGGTGGCCAAAATATTTGATTCTAAATATTCATTTCTTTAGTACAAAATTAAAGGAATTTATCACAATCTCTGAGGGAATATTTGGGAACAGAGCTACAGTGGATTGAATATGAGCAGCTTTGTTAATGGCGTTTAGCAGAACTCGAGGATTGTATGACTTCTCAGCAAGCTTGCAACTCCTAACTACAGTGATTAAACCCTCAGAGCCTCCAACATGCACATTTTGCTTGTAATGGAGGTAATTCAATATATATTCACCAATTAAAGCAGCCTTACACATTGTGCAATTATCTGACTCAGCTGTCATGGGCAAACTGCGGCAATTAGCCTCCATTTGGTCCAGTATGGGTTCATTTGAATTCAGTTCAGTCTCAGGTTAGGAGCATGAGACCTTTTACTGAGTTCCTGTGAACCGGGATAAAAAACAAGATGCCTGGAAATATCAAGATCTGTGCATACGAAACTTTCGGTCTTATTATTATGGTACAGAACTGATCATGGATGAGTGTGCAACATGTAAATGAAAACATTTCTTCTTTCATTGGAAGCTAAAATATTGTCTTTTGTTTTTAAATGCCACATACATCCCATTTATTGTAGACAGTGTAATTATAACTCTGTTTATTTATTTATTTTCCCTATTTATTTATTTATGTTCTATTTACTTGTTTAGAATCGATTTTACCTTTCATGTACAGTGACAGGCTCTGATATGATGAGATTGCTGGAGCTGGAGAAGCAGTGGTCGACCACTAATGGTATCACAATAACCAAAACCAATAACCTACTTGCACCAAGCCAGCCGTCTGTTTTAATGTAATTGGTTTATGATTTACTGAAACCTGTGAGTCACTAACAGCCTTATAGCTAGTGCCCTGTAATCGAAATCTCTGCCCTCCGTTCAGCAGGGCGGTCAACTTTGCCATTTTATTACAACCTGGGTGCATAGTTTCTATACCAACCGTTATTGATTTATCTCAGTAGCTGCTCCATTAAACCCCATCTCCATTTAAAAAAAAAAAAGAAGCCAGCTCACCTCCCCATGTGTTTTGGCGAGCTGCAAAGTGTTGAGTGCCTTGAAGGCTGTAATGTCTCCTCGTAACATGTGCTGCTAGGGCAAACAAAGTTGCTATGCAGGGCTCAAGTCCAACAATGAGTAAGCATCCTCCAGTAAGCTCACGATGGTTTCTATTGACTGTGTAGATGAAAATCAGTAAATGGTCCTAGAGTGATGCTGCTCTTGCTGCAGTTAATGGGAACATTCACAGTCAAATTTTCCTGCTCGCTCTGTGGAATCTCAATGATCTTGGAACTGTCAAATGTTCCCAGTTGCCAGACTTTTCTAGACTGGTGAAATAGCCACATAGTTTGTGGTTTAATCTGAAGATAAGAATCCCTTTCCAAAACAATGATCCATTCAGTGCAGTGAAAAGAACATGCCGCAAATGAGGGAAAATTGCATTAACTCTGGGTTGCAGCTGCTTTGTTGAAACCAAACAGGGTGTGCAGAGAAGATATGGAAGATTTCCATAGAAACCACAGCATGAAGTACTTTTAGTCAGTTACTCAGTCTGATTTGTTAATAAGAATTGAACCTGGGTCAGTGTCCTGCTGACTGGGGACCATGACTTCTCCCCCTGTGAAGGAATTAGAGAGCAGCCTGTCACTTTGTGACATCAGGGCTTCAGTGGCATGCAGACAGTGAAAGGTTTTGACTAATAAAATCTGATGCAAGGCAGTAAAATCTTGATTACTTTATTGAACTGTCTGTACAGAGACATATAAATGCTTCTGTGACTATGTATGAGAGACAGAAATTTGACCGTTTTAAGTTTTCAACTGGTGCCACATATTTAGTGAAGTGTGTTACCCACTGGAGCATGAATGGTTTTAATCCCCACACTGGCTTGAAAGGGGAGTGAGTAACACTTCCTTACAGTTCTGATCATTCTCGACTTATGTCAGACTGAAGCCGGCTTGTTTTGGGCAGCTCTGACTGATGTGCGGCTGTTTAAATATGAAGCATTGTTTATGAGAAACAACATACAAGGCCTACGCAAAGTGTCTCATGGAAAAACCATTTATGTGACCTTTTGTTGATGCAGATATTGAACAGATATTCCCTTTAGTCCTCCCCTCCTGATCTCCTCAGAGATCAGCTACAGTCTTGTGGTTTCAGAGGGGATTTGCCATTTCTGACGAAGGCACACCAGCTGTTCTTGAGTTGAAATGCAGCCACGTTACAATTTATATATAGTTGCAAGATTTACACATTATAAAATGAAGACAGTTTGATGTTAAAGGACAGATAGAGGTTAGTTGCTGATATGTACTCCCTGTTACTGCAAGGTGTAACCATTACATAGTTCACTTAACCAACTGGCAAAAATAATGTTGGCTTGCTAAAATCCAGTATTACCTGACACATGATCAAAAGGTTGTTTAATCGGAGACATTGAAAAGGTTTTAAGTTATATTTCGCAAAAACACCACAATATACACCAAATACAAAAGGTTATAATAATTCTGTTAGACTAATGTTAATAATGTCAGGTAAACATAGTAACCATGAAACACACATACTTTCTCCCTATGTATGCTTATATAAAAAAACAAACTTATGTACACAGTCATACAGGATTGTAAATTAAGGATTATAAATATAAGTGTAAGACAAATTTGGTGCCCTTTTGATTGACTGACTGTTGCTTTTGTTGCTACAGATTTTTTTCTTGTGACAGGTTCATACATTTACTTGCTTTAGTCACCAAAACATTACAAATTTTTTCATTATTAAACTAGCTGGTTCTTACTAAGAACCTTTTACTAAGGAAGGATTTTACACACACACACACACACACACACACACACACACACACACACACACACACACACACACACACACACACGAACACACACACACACACACACACACACACACACACACACACTTTGCGATGTATTTTCAAATAACTGGAGAAACTCAATCCAGTATTGCAGTGATGGTGAGACTTCAATTTGGATGTTTGGATGTTTTAAATAACTGGTTGTCCTTCTGCTCATCCTGCTGCTCAAAAACCAAATTGAGGGTTAGAGCATTTTACATGGTCTGACGTTAGACATGTTCTTCAAATTTATGCCAAAGCTATTTGGTCCTCTGAGATCTGAGCTGATCTGTTCCATCAGTGATGAGTTACAGCCGTTATGTTTATACAGCTGTTTTCTCTGACCTGTCACTGCCCATCTGTGCTGTCACAAATATCCGACGATCTTATTACATTTTGATTTAGAAAGCCTGTTCCTTCATGATATTATTCTTCCTTGGGGTTGTTTTTGCAGGTTCAGGAAACACTACATTTCTGATCTTTCTGTCCACATTTCTTATTGGCTTCAGCATGCTGTCAGGAGAGGACTGGCTGTGCTCAGTAGTAATTCATGTTTTGAAGAATTGCCAACATTCTTACATGGCACCAGGGAAGGGAGGAAAGTAGTGCAACAATAAACAAGAGGAGCAGGGTTCAGGCCCCCATGTTGGCAAACATCCGCCCTCTTTAAGTGAGCATCCCGAGCAATACATTCAACCCCTTCCAGCTCCATGAAGTCAGTGCTTCTTGTTGCTTTATTTTTGCTGTGGCTGCCCAGTTTTTCTGTAATTTCAATACTGAATTGAGATGTCTAATCATACTTTTTCAATCATTATTTTTGGTTGAAAAATACTACGAACTACCTTACCTGAATAATATTTTAGCTATTATTTGAAAATACATTGTGGAATACAGCAAGGGTCAATTTGTTTTAACTAACTGCTGCTTGTTGGAGTAATGAGTCCTAACAGTTTTTGATTAAATTTTCTACAAGTTCACTCATACTGAATTAAGATGTCACCCTTTTCAATCACATTTTCCTTCGCAATAGATTACATCATTTTTGCGATAGCGCTGGTTGACAGTTTGCCAGAAGACACTTCAAGCATCAACTGTGATCATTTAACATTCCGTCTACATTTCAAATATTTCCTGATTTCTGTATTATTTCCAAAGTTTGACAAAGTTAGAAAATATAGCTGCAGCAGAAGGTTTTTTTTCGGTGAGCTTTTAATTCAGGTTTTTCATTTTAAACCTCCATATCCGTATGTTTCATTAGTGTGTGCTGTTTAGAAAATAGCAATGTAAGGTGTGACCTGTTGGGGTGGGGGCGGGGGCGGGTTATAATAAAATAACAAAAAATCTGATGAAATAATGAAAGAAAGAGGTTGGAAGACTATACCTCCAGGAAAATATGAACAGATAATTAACTTTCTATCTATTAAAGTTAATTTAATTTAATAAAGGACAGTGTCCGACATATTCATGGTAAGAGGAGAAATAATACATCTTTGTGCAGTTCTGTGGAAAGCATGGATAATTTATAAGTCTATGAAGGTCAGGTTAGTACTGCAACTCACCGCACTGCACTGCACTGAGATCAGGTGCAGATAATTACCATGTTTGCATCCAAACATTTGTCAGCTCTCAGATCTTGTGTTGATGCTGGGCAAATTTATGAACACCTTTGTAACAATATTCCCATTAAACGTTCTAATTAAACTGTATTGATGTAAGGAGCTCTCCAAGGTACTGACCCTGCTGCTGCCAGTGAGAGGGAGCTGAACGAGAATATTGATCCTGGATCACAGTAGCGCTGCTATTACAGTGAGGGGAAAGTTTCATGCAAATAAAGAACCTGTGGATTGATTAGAGTCACCTGTTCATGTGGTTAGACTGTACAAACCCAGACAAAAGTCTGTCAATGTGGCAGCTCAGAGTTTATTTTAGTCTGCTTCTGTTTGTTGATTTATGCGCTGTTAGCGTCATGGTAGCCAAAGTTCAAGTTTTGTCTCTTGGCTGTTTTGTTTCATTGTTGGCTGAGATAACCAAAACTAAACTAAACATCATCAGTGTCCTGGGTTTTATTTGACGGATCATTGCTCACTGTTATTATTAGAAGTGTCAGTAATCGCACAGTAATTTTATGGTGGTTTAATGATTGATCACATTATGTTCACCATGTTAAACATTTAATCAAGCATGTAAGTTTGTTCTGAAGTATTTGTAATTGACCTGCAGGTAACAATTATTTTCAATATTGATTAATTTTTCACATTATTTTCTTGATTGATAGAGATAGTGGTGTCTGAAGTAGTGATTAGCACACTTATCAAAAGACTGAAAAGTGCCTAGTTCAATTATGTCATACCCACTCTCTCTCCCCACATTTCCTGTCTATATTTACACTGTAAGCTGTCCAATAAAGGCAAATATGTCATACACAATGTCAAAACATAATTATAAATAATGCCCTCAAATACTCCCCATGGTCCAAGATATCATATTTGAAATTGCTTGTTTTAGCAGAGCAACAGTCCAAAACCCAAATATATTTAGTTTACAGTTATATAAAACAAAGCTGAACCCAAGGAATGTTTTCACTAGAAAAAATATACAAAATAATCAATAACTGACCAATATTTTCAACTCTTATTTGGACACCATAAATTCTTAAAATATTATAGACGCCATAGCCTGGGTCATTTAAAAAAATGTTTTTGCTGCTCCTCTGTTCCAGGTTTGAGTGATGAGTCTTGCTCAAGGTTTGTGTGACAGCAGTTTTGATTGAGTTTTTCTTGTATTTGAACTTTCTAGAAGCCTTATGTTTCGTCAGAAAATGGCAAAACTTTTTGTGTCCATTGTGTGACACTCTAGTTCCTAGTAGTTTAAAAAGCTGCCTCACTGCTGGACCATTGGAATGGTTTATACAGTGTGTATGGTTTGTGTCACTGCTGACCGTTGCTGACAGCTTCTTGGCTCTTTGGCTTCACTCATTGAACACCATCGCAAACTGAGCATGACGTGATAACAAGCTGCAGGGCACTACAGGATCCTAGGCTTCTCAAAGGGCCATTGACCTAGCTGCATGTTGGACTGTGACAGAGGCTTTTCTCCTCCATTTCTCACTGAATATCTCACCTGCTGCAGGATGAGACATTCATGAAGGGTTTAAAGAAATTTATGCAGTCAGCCGTCACTGTTGACGAGCGCAGCAAAGGAATTTTCCTTTCTTTTTATTGGCACATCAGAAAGGAAAGAATAGTAAATTATAAATAAATAGTCTCATGGTAGAGTGCAAACCCTGAGCAATTCTGAAACGTGTAGAGCAGCAGCCTCTATCATTCATCATTATCATGGATAAATCAAAACTATTCAGTTCAGTTACAGTGACCCTAGGTCCAGATCAACACAAAAATGAACTAAATTTAAAAATCAGCGGACTGAAATAGCAGACACATTCAAAACAGGATTGGCAAAACTGGAATATAATAACTTTTAAAAGTCTAATTTTGGCAACAGAAATTGAAATAATGAGAGATTAGAGGAAAGCATCTGTGTTATTTCCCCTCACGCATACGTCAGTCCATCATCTCGTTCCCATGCACCATAAATCTGTACTTTCCAAATTCTACAGATATAATTATGACAGATCCAGATGGTTTTGAGGAAAGGGAGACTCCAAGGAGACTGCAGCTAAGATGTTGCTTCACCATTTGGGTTTACCATCCTCATTCTCAAAATGCATTATCATGTATTTCACTAGAACATCAGCTAATGGATGCCCTGGCCTCTGATCATCCGGACATGCACCACAGGGTCCCACAGGCACATCCAGATTTTATTAAATATAAAAGGAACATTTGGTGTTATGTCATAGAAGTGTTATGTTTGATTAAAGCAAAACAATTGGGTAGTTTATTATGTACAATACTAAAATGCTCAATTTCAGTGAAACGTGGATGAAATGACCACAGTTTGCTCTATTTCTGTTATAATAACCCACAGATCATAAAGTGTGCTGATGTCTAATAAATACAGTTTATTTTGTATTTCAGAGGTAGTGAAACCCTTAGTACTCTGAATGGACCTTTGGAATGCTAACTTTTAACCACAAATCGTACACAGTAACACTCATTTGGCATAATAGGTACCCTTTAACAAATAAGATATTCTTTCAGAGAGGATGCAGAAAAAATATTGTGTTTTTAAATTGAAGTAACAAGCCAAGCCAGGTCTCTCTCTTTATTTCATTGTGCCACACTAAGCAGCAGCTGCAACTTCTCAGAGGTCTGACCTATACAACCTTGAGCTGGATGTCCTGGATGCTATATTTTGTTCATATAGCATGACTGCATCAATCACTGCAAACTGGATAATGGCTGGAAATCTACGGTGCATTAATATTATTCCACACAGGGGATGTGCCTTCAGCTGGACTGTGAAAGTATCTCATTAAATCCTATTGTATGCTTCACTTATCCCAGACATTTGGTAATAATACAACCAAGTCAGTGGTACACTAAAGGAAAAAAAGCTTCTTCTTTTTTTTCTTTTCTTTTTTTTTTAAAATTAGGTGAATACATCAATAAATACTCTTCCACCAAGAATCATGCAAGACTCATGTTTCATTTCAAAATACGCCACTACTGAAAACCATGTGGTGTCCAGTTATTGCTGCTGTGAAGAAGCTCCTTGATTCCCAAAGCTTTTATCAGGACATTGCATTGATTCTTTGAAGTAAAAGGGAATTAGGTTCGTGAAAGGATTATTTCAAATAAATTCAAGCTGCCCAACTGGAATTTAACCATGATGAATTATATAATGTTCTGTTAACAGGAAGATGGGGATAAAATTGTACAGAGGGAGACACATGTATTACAGAATAGGACTTCCATGGACTGTAAGTCCTTAACAGTGCTAATGCTGTCATCAGCGAGTTTCTTGTGTGATGGATACTGTGAAAATCTTTGGTGTAAAGCATTTATTGCTGATGTGTTTCTGATCAGAGATCACCTATCAATATTGTGTATTGTAAGCAGCTCTGACTCCTTTTTTCTCCTACTGTGCACTGACAATAAAGTAAATGTGAATTTAGTTAAAACAATAATCTCCTTCTTATTCCTCCACAAAATAGGCTGTTAACTGCGATATATAAATACAGTGACAAAGTGTCTATACTGTATGACTGGTTTGTGATATATCAAGAATAATGAATGAGTACAGAAGCATGCATGTGAGTAAATTTCAAAGTAATTCTTTGGGCAGAAAGATTGTTTTTAAACCAGAAACATAATCTATGCTTACTGAAAGTATTTTTAAAAACGTGGAAACGCCATCTACACTCTAGTCCTATAGAAGACAAATGTATCACCTTCTTCACACACTCAATTTTTTCACACACACCTTCTTCACACAAATCTTACATTTCTGCTGCCAAAAGTGTAATTTATTGTATTTGTGTTCTTGCTATAAAAAGTAATAGTAATCTTCTTATAATAGAGCTCTAAACAGCAATCTGGCGTCTGACTTGATTGCTGTGTTTTGGCAGATTTTGACAGTATAATTCAGATTCATGCATGAAAGACAGGACTGCAAAACCCCAGTTTCCAAATTAACTTGGAGACACCAATCAACCTACAAAACGGGAAAGTATGAAGCTGATTAAAAACACTTTAAACCCTAAGAAAACCAGTGAAGGAAAAGTTTCTTTAAGAAATCCCACAACTCTTTCAGGCTTTTGGATCCTTATTAATGATCCGTTACAGTTATATTTTGCCATACACATATTTATATTTTATTAGGTTTAAATCTGTATAATGTCAAAGGAGCATATCAGATATTTATTCCATTAGGAATTTAACACTCTCATACTTTCTCTGTGGAGACTGTGGAGGAGCACAAAATAATAGGAATACAGGGCTGTTTGTTGGAGGTTTATTCCAATACAATAACCATTTTTAAGTCTTATAATCTTTTAAATTGTGTCAGAGTTACTCTTTATAGTTACTACTATGTCAATCACATTTTGTAAATATGAGATGGTCTCTCATTAACACTGAATCATCCTTCCTGGTTGAGTGGTTCTGCAAACTGCAAACAACAGATTGAAAAACAGGTTTTGCAGGCCAGGAACCTCAGCAGATTGTGACATTACTGCTGAGTCACTGACTTTCATCAATAATCCTGTCAATAGAAGTGTTCCTTATCATCTCATCAAATGCTCCTTCCACATAATGTCACTACTTATTCTGATGACTGATAGTCAAAATATTGATTACAAGTGCCGGTAAATGAGACCTGAGTCATTGTTCTTTGTTACTGGCTTCAGTTTAGCTTTCAGATCTCAATGTATTTCCACTGTTATTCAATTTGACTGCATGTGATAACTTTAATGTGATCAGGAGGAATTAGACCAAATATTTTTCTTGACATTTCTGTGTTTTTGAACTAGCACCTGTGACCAGCCTACTCGAAAGCAGGTTTGAAACAAGCTAAACTCACTTTTAAAATTCAATCACACAATCTGCCATTAAAATGAGTCAGCACTCTCTGTGACCCTTGCTTTAATAACAGCAGAGGTAATTTCAGGAATAAATGCTCTTGGGAGCCATTTTACCCTCGTGGCAGCGGTAAATGTAATAAGACAAGTGGGCTTCCAACTTTTGTACAGACTGCCAGACTGAAAGAAAAGATTCTTTAGATTGTTTTGTCTTGTAGGCTATGATATGGAATAAAGATGCAAGGTTTGGCTTTAACATGGCGTGGTCTGCATGTCTCAAGGGGGAATATCGTAACCCCACACTCGCCCCACCCCCTCAATTATGGTCTGTGGGATATATTAAAAAGAGAGCAGGATGCACAGCTTTTGTTGGACAGGATTTGTGCCAAAAAATTTTTTTTGGAGATTGCTTGTATTGTTATAAGTTTACGTCAGTGTTGACTGCAAGCCTAAAAAAAACAACAACATCTGCAAAAAGCAGAGGGACATACTTAGAGACAAGCCAGAGCTGCTCCAGCCGCAACCTCTCTGACTTGCTCTGCTGAGCATTTCAAAAGTCTCATTGTATTAACTGTCCACCTGCCTGTCTCTATTCATTTCAAATGCCATATTGTCAGTAAGTATTGTTGCTAAATTAATTTAATTCTTCCTTGGAAATGCATCAATCAGTTTGAGAACCCTTTTAGTCAAAATATCACTGGATAAATAAATCTTCTGAAAAATGTTCAGTTCATAATTAAGATGATGCGGTTTAAAACTCCAGAAAAGGACATTTTAATAGAGATGCTGAACATGCTGGTTTGTTGCAACACAGCTGTTGTTTTTCATCCTGTACTTTCATCTTGATAAGTCTGTGAGGTGAAAACATTTAGTTTAATTCACCAAGAGGATCCATTTCCCATCCTTTTTCTCCCTCTGAAATAATAGACGGGTAATGTATTTATCCAGGAGGAAAATTCAATTGTAACAGCAGCAGAAAACTTGGGAAACAATAAATAATATAACACACTGCTGATAATGGGCAAATCTGACAGAAACTCAATGTCTACCTACACAGCAGCTGCTTGGCTTTGTGTTTCCCTGCAACAACAAAACATGACAGTTGTTTTCCACCTGAACAGCTGTTAAAACATAGAGGTGCATCATTCATTTTTAAATAAGCAAAGATATAGTATTGCAGGACAGTGACAGATTGTATCCATTCCCAGTGTACATGTAAATGTACATGTGCATGTACAAGACATTTATCCAACAACATCTGAGAGCAGGACTGTTACAATGAATAGGTACATGAAAGGTACATAGGTAGTGAAAAGTCAGGTACAGTTACTCTAAATTATATACAGAATTTGCCAGGAAACTCCAAGTGGATGGCTGTAGAGTGTAGCAAGGTAGGCTTGGGTAATCGTCAATTTTCAAATAATCCTCCCCAGTCATCATTGTCTTCAGCTGCTGATACTTGATATGATCAGGTGGTGGATTTCAGCTCACTGCCACCCACAACTTAGAGCTCAGTACAGCACAAAACAGTATAGTATAGTATAGTATAGTATAGTATAGTATAGTATAGTATAGTATAGTATAGTATAGTATAGTCCCATAGAGTACAGTACAGTACAGCACAGAACAGTATTGTATAGTATAGTATAGTATAGTATAGTATAGTATAGTATAGTATAGTATAGTATAGCATAGCATAGCATAATATAGTTTAGTATAGTCGTGTAGTATAGTACAGCACATAACAGTATAGTACAGTACCGTACAGTACAGTACAGTACAGTATAGTACAGTAAAGAATAGTATAGTATAGTATAGTATGGTATAGTATAGTATAGTATAGTATAGTATAGTATAGTATAGTACAGTACAGTACAGTACAGTACAGTACAGTACAGTATAGTATAGTATAGTATAGTATAGTATAGTATAGTGTAGTATAGGATAGTATAGTATAGTATACTATAGTATAGTAGGTAGGTAGTAGGTATAGAAGTGTAAATGCTATAAGTAGTATTTCACAAAACAAATGCTGTATATTGAGTGTAGTTATTGTGAAGGCTGTGATCAACTAGTTCATATAAAGTAAACTAATCATGAGATAGGATGTGTCCGGATCTGGCTAAACAGATTCCTGGGAGAATCCTGACATGTATATACAAACACATAATGGATAATATTTTATAATCCTTGAGGAAAAGTCAACCTCACGGTGTACAGTGCAAAGACCTATTTATATCACATCACATGTTGCTGACCATTGATTAATTAAATGAGATTAAATCAAGAAAAGTTGTTAGTTGATCTGCTCCCCTTGAACAGGCCAGTGTTATGTGTATGTATGTGTGTGGTTAAATATGAAACACACTGTGCACTGCTCACAGATTAAAAGTACTATATGAGTGAAGTTAATTTGCCATCTGTTTAATCTCACATCTGATATATGCCTTCTGCCTTTGAAAGCTATTTCAATCTAAGTGCAGACATTTCAGATGATGGGGTATTTTATTATAGTTTATTAAACTTGTACTGTTGGCTTAAACTGGCTAACACAATGATTCTCTGTACATTCATTATGTACTCCAGGAATAAAATACTTAATCCATTCCGTGAAATCCCCGGAATATAATTCATCATATTATAACATTCTTGCTAAAATATTTGCAATGTTCATTCACCTGTAGACAGACAAACAGACAGACAGATCAGACAGTAAACAGCTGCTCATTACAGAGAGTGCTACTCACTACTCTCATTTTCTACTAAATGTGCAAAGGAAATTGCATTTGGACAAATTAATGAAAGCCTCATTTCTATTCATACCTTGTGTTACAAAATATTATATTCTACAACTGGAGGATGTGAAATGGCCTTTATTAAATGGACACAGTCTAGAGCTGTGATGAGAATCCTGTTGTATTATGAAATGTACGAAAAGGGAGGAAGCAAATCTCTCATCACAAAAACCTACAAAACAAGTTTGAGCTGATGTTTTGTGAGCACATCCTCTGACATCCGCTATAGAACGATAAACAAATATATTCTATGATGGAAAATGTTGGTTTAATGATGTCTCGGAAAACAACAGGATAATGTGATTGGAGTCATTAGAGATTCCACAGTCACATTACTGTAAGTAGGAACCCAAATGTGATTCTCCCAAAAAATACTGTCCCTAGTTATCCTTCCAGTGTAATAATGTATAACAATGAGGCCTTGGTCAGCTTGTACACCTCCCACACTTTGACCTCTAGTTGCAGAGATTTTTGGAAACATGCAACCTTAACTTGACCATACTTGTTCAGCCCCTGCATGTGTGTTTTGGAAAGTTGTTATCAATCCCTGTGTGCTGCTGCCAAATAACTTCTGTCATGATAATACAGGCACATAAGTACTTCTGGCTGCAACACAAACAGTTCTTTCTATTTCACCTTGAAGTTAGAGTTGTACCTATTACATGGGCAATCTGGGACAAAGACAGCATTGCTAGTTGTAAAAAATAGTCCGACAGATGATAGATAGGAGGGATTTATTAACTCTCTGTGGACATTTTTATACTTAAGATACTTAGTTGGAATCCACTGTAACCAGCACAATTTATGCCAAAAAACGCCACATTTCTTTGTGAAGGACAAAACCACAAACTGACTGTCAAATTGCACTTCACAGACTGTGATTTAGAGACAGTGAGCCTAATGTAACAACATTATAATATTCTTATATTAAACATCTATTACTGTGTTACTATTCTCTTTGCTTATGCAATTCACTAAACTCTCTTAACTGCACAGGCTTGTTGTTGTAAATCACTTGTTTTAGTTTTGGTTTGGTTTGTTTCTTAGACAATATTCTAATATATGTGTAAAAAGTATAACATATCAGATTTTGTCAGGGGTGACATTTCCATACCAGCCTGATGAACGCTACCAGTTCATGAATAGAGAAAGATTCAATCATTTAGCATGATCAACATGCCTAAATTGCTATATTAGTTTATCTGTTAAGCTCCATTTGTGGGAGAGTTTCACTCAAAAATGTCACACTAAAGTAAAAAGATGAACTGCACACGGAAGAACTTCACATCTTGCTATTTGAATCGGATAACAGTGTCAGTGATAGAAGAGGGCATCAGAAACAAAAATATAGCTGCCAATGATGTTTGAGCAGAGTACTGTGACAGAAAGAGTGTGACGTTAGATACAAAAAATGGTTCATGACTTAGATGGGAGGCAGTCAACAGTCACAGAGATAGATGAGACCATATTAACCCAAACAGGACAAGGATGTTCACCTGGACAGCACCTTCATAAAGATCCTGGGAGGTCTGCCAGAGAGATGGACATATAAAAAGGAATCTCTTCCAATCAGTCAAGTACAAGGTGTGGTACATTTTGTTAAAAGTTGGACAGAAAACTTAAGCGCTCTGAATTCACATGAGGCTAAAAATGGAAGTAAGGCTCAGCCAAAGCCTTGTTCATCATCTAACTCTGTTTTAAATGAATAATGTCTATGAAAGAGGATGCTTAATATGTATGTATGATGTGACTACAGACACCTATACTTTTCCACACCCCCGTGCTCATATACACACAAACATTAGACTTTAGAAAGCTCTCAAGTAGCTGACCAGGTACAAGTGCAATGAGAAAGAACACTAGACACGTTTTTGTTAGATATATAAAGTAAGAAACAAAGGGAAGATGAGTGCATAAGAAAGAAGTGCAGCAATTAAGTGCTTAAAAGGTGAAGGGGCTCAAGTGTTGAAGTGTTCAAGGAAGAGCTGAGTTATCAAGTGTTTCTTGAAAGCACCGTAGGGGTCTAGGAGGAGCTAGATTTTGAATTTAATTTTAGTCTTTGGTTTTAAAACACAATTTACTGTATAACTGTTTGATCAAATGGTTAAAAAACACACAGAGAAAGGAGCCATTAATCCATATACAACAAACCATCACATGCATGGTGAAATCAAAGACTCTCTAACTATATTTCAGGTCTCATGAAACAAATTGTGTGTTGTTGTTGTCAAGATGGCTCGTTCCACCCTGCTCTCCCACCATTTAGTGAGCAGCTCAAGAGCATTTCATTAGCATCAACTGTTTAATTTACAGCTGCTGCTTAATTTACTGAGGTGCTTGAACAAGCATCTCAGTGGCCAACCATGTTCGTGCTGAGCAGTCAGGAATACCTCTTTTCTGGATCACTTTAACCATGAAGTAGAGCAGTGTAAAAACAGAATTCATGACCAGCAAAAAGTTTAGAAAACCTAAAAATGCAGTAATGCTTGCGGCTACCTTCTCAGCACTGTTCTGCGACTGAATTGACAAATCCTAACGACTAACCTTTAGCTCTGCACATTCATGCCACCAGCTATTAATTTCCTGCTGCAAGCTGTCCACACTCCCTCTCACTTTCACTTCTCATTAGCACTGCCTCTCAGTTAGGAGTGCATTAGAGTGGGA